>NC_056750.1:263917218-264057218 GCF_019279795.1 Protopterus annectens
CACAAAGCAAATACCAGCATCCTGAGATGAAGTGGCATTTTGATTAAAAAAACTTCCTTCCAAAACATTTGATGCAACAAACATGCAATGAAACATAGTGAACCAATACATGCATACATATGTTACTTAAAATGATCTAAACACACTGCAAAAACATTGATTTTGGATGTGGTAAAATTTGTTGACATTTTGTGGCGCACCACCCACACCCCCTGCTAATTATATATACCATCTCAGAGGTCACACAACAATGGGGAAAGGTTATAAATCCTGCTTTAGTGTAACTTTTGTTTTGTCAGCATTTTGTGTTTAGATATTTTTGAGTTTAGATATTTTTTTCAGTATTGGTATTAGTGTGTTTAGATTATTTTATAACACTTAAAACACAGATCATATAACATATCTTAACATTGCAAAATGCTAGGAATTACAGCAGTCTTTACTCAACAGCCTTTTTTTGTACATGTTACCAGTGACTCCGGCCAGTTACATGTCAGAAAAGTCTGTACCAGTAATGAAGGTATAGACAGTGGACCGTGTTCCACAACATGAATGACCACGGATAATTGACTGTTTTCATGTAGGCCAAAAAATAGTAAGGAACCTAGTGGACAGGTATTGCCCACATGCTGAAAGGGAATGCCTAGTCTACCTACCCCTGTGATCCCTGTGGAGACCAAAGTATAAGTAGCACTCAGTATTTTGGCTACCAGTGCCATTTACTGACTAGCTGGGGATGCATTATATACAGGCTTCAACCTCACAAATATTTAACAAGTTTCTTAACATACTACTGAATATAGAAGATACTGTAAGATTCCTCAGTACAGCAAATGAGACAGCCATCACTATCCCTGGCTTCTATGACACTGCATCCCTCCCTGGGGTACTGGGAACCACAGACTGCATATATGTCATCCAGAATCATACTGATATGTGACTAAGAAAGTCTACTATTCCCTAAACTGCCAGACTGTGTGCACTAACACAGAGAATTACTGCCAATGTGTATGTGCAAATGTGCAGCCTCAGGACACTTCCCATGATTCCCATATTTGACACGTGGGCACTTCTATCTCCACTTCGAACAAGATAACTTCTCACAGGGCCATCCAGTTGATAAGTTCAGGTTTACTATGAAAAAATAAATGTCTACTGATATACAAAGTATGCATATAGCCACTAATCATGCCCCTTCCCTATTTTTTTGTTGTATGTTGGTGGAGATTCTGGATAGCCCCTAGATCCCTGGTTTATTATCCTCATAAGCAATCCCAAAACTGTGGCTGAGATGCAATCTAATGCTATACATGATGAGATACAAAATGTGAACCTATGGGTCTTTGTTTTCTGAAAGCATGCTTCCACTGCCTGGACACATCTGATAACACAATGCAATACTTTTTTGATATGTAATCTGGTCATTTCTGTACCATGCTACACAACTTGATACTAGAAACAAGCCTAGTGGCACAGTGACCTGACTGTAGTAGGACCTGCCCCAGTCACCACAGCAAGAGAAGCTGCAACAACATCTGCAGTGGACAATGAGGTGCAAAAGGAATGCATACAAGGGAGTTACTCCTCAAGGCAATGATGGGCATAATACATGGCAATGCTGGTAAAGTGGTTACATCTGGGCAATAGCTATGGACTTTGATCACACAGTCATAGTACAGAGTCACACAGAATAACATTGGTGTGTGTAGTGTCAGTATCAGGCTATGCTGGGCAGTGCATGGTCTGGTCACACTGCATATAAGGCATCACCATATTTACTACACATGATGGTTGTAGAGGATCACAGTCATCATCATGTGCACATGCGACAGGCCAGAATAACACAAGGCTGTCAACACAGGGTGGGGGAAAACGTATCACTAAGAGCCAAAGGTGGGAGCTGCCTTGTTGTCTTGAAATATCTTGGGCTTCATTGGCCACATCCGCATGTGTCAGAGATGGGAAGCCATGAACTTCAGCTGCTGTTACAAGGGCTGACTGGCTCCAAGAACTCCTGTGGCTGAGATAGGTAGTAACAGAAGACCATGACTTGGATGAAGTTAGAGTTTCCATTGCCTGAGTTTAATTTTCATTCCAATCTGCTGTAACGGGGTGGAAAGGCATCTGACAGCTCATGACACTGTTGTTGAATATGCACCAAGCAAACAAGCACATACATGGGTTTTTCGGGTATGAAGCCTACCCCAACCAGAAGCAACACTTCCAACTTGAGCATGACAATGCACTTGTAATATTAATGCAAGAGCACCCTCAATGAAGTAGTGTGTGCCACTGTAGCCCTCACTAGACCATTCCATTTCTTTCTCTCAAAATATTTTTTTATTTTTCAAATACAGTTGAATAAATTTGTATATAACATCTTAAAAAAATATGTACACTATTTACATCAGCCTGACACTATAACAGAGCTCAATATATACAATTACTTTATAGGTATAACAATCCAGTTATCAGAGTGTATCTGGTAAAGTTATTGTAAAGTGTCAATCAAATGATAAGACTTTTTTCCATGGATTGTTAATAAATGGCTTAGGATGAATCCTTAGTTGTGGAAGAATTAATTTTAGTAATTCTATCTGGAGTTAAGACTGCTCTGTGTAAGCATTTCCAATTAAAAACTTTCCAGTATTGTATAAAGGATGTATGTTTTATTGATAATAAAATATTTGATTTAATTTCTTCAGTTTGCAGTAATGAGTGCCCTTTTGTTATAAAGTTCCAATATGAGGATTTGGGCATTGTTTTAAATTTATCAATATCTTGTAAAATTTTACAATACTATTTCCCATGTCATAATCATTATATATGATTTCATATAGGTATTTCGGAAGTTTAGGTATTCCTTTAAATGAAGGCTTACTAATTATTCTGCATAAATCTTGTGAATAACGGTAATAACGGCCACACATGTAAAAAAACGCACTCTCCAATGCTAAAAATACAGCATCCATGGGAACAGACGACATCCCGGGCTGTGTACTACATGAACTACAAAATAAACTGGCACCTCATCTAAGTGTCATGTTTAATCATAGCCTCACCTCAGGCCTCGTGCCCACTGAGTGGTGCACAGCTACAGTTATCCTACTCCACAAAGGGGGATCCACCTCGGATCCTGGGAACTACCGCCCCATCAGTCTGACAAGCATGTTCTGCAAGGCCATGGAATGTAGTATTATGGAACTTATAAACAAAGATATTGGCAACCTTCAAACACTGGACACCACCCAGTTTGGGTTTGTGAAGGGCTGATCTTGCCTCCTGAACCTGATTGACTTCTTTGAATCAGTCTCCAGACATGTGGATGAGGGTAAGGCAGTCTATACAGACTATCTGGACCTCCCCAAGGCCTTTGACAACATCCCCCACTCTGGAATCATAGATAAACTTACAAAGCTGGGCATTAATCCCTACATCACTCGATGGATTGCCAACTGGCTGACTGACAGAACCCACACTGTAAAAGTAGCCGACTCCAAATCCAGCTCCAGACAAGTGACAAGTGGAGTACCTCAAGGTTCAGTCCTGGGACCGCTCTTGTTTGACATCTACTTCTCTGAAGTACAGGCCAACACTAAGGGATTCTGGCTAACAACATTCACAGATGACTGCAAACTGGGAGCTATTACTGAATCCCCAAATGATGTGGATATTCTACAAAAGAGCCTTACAGAAACAGATGCTTGGTGCCAGAGCCATGGGCTCAAGCTCAATGCCAAGAAATGTATAGTTATCCCCTTTGGGGAAAAACATGTACCCATGAATTACCACATAGGTGGCAGTACACTAAACACTGAAAGTGTGATAAGAGACTTAAGAACACAGGTGGACAGTAGTCTCACCTTCAATAACCACATTGCCACAACAGTCAGGAAATCCTTCTATGTGGCACACCTCATCACTAAGGGCTTTTCATCCAGAAAAAAGGAGGTCATTGTCCCACTGTACTCATCCATCATTAGACCCATTATAGAATACAACGCCCCATTTGGTATGTACCTCTCAAGCCATCTGCAACAACTGCAAAGGCCACAGAAATACCTCACTAAAAGAATCACAGGCCTAAAGCAGATGCCCTATGCTGACTGTCTAAAAAAATTCCAGCTATACTATGTCACATATCGTCTACTCAGAGGCGATCTCTGCGTAACATACAAGGCCATGTCAAACCCAGAGCTGTTGGACATGCTACACTTAAAGAAATCCCAATCCCGCAGAGCCACATGCTCCAGGGATCTAAACCTTGTCATCACAATGAACAAAACATGCTGAAGGGATAGGTTCCTGACCCAGAGACTCCCCAGACTCTGGAATAAACTGCCCATACATGTCAAGCAGAGTGCCTCTTTGGCCCTCTTCTAAAGGTACCTTGATGATTGGATGGGAGATAGGAAATTCACCCCAGGGATCACATCAGTCACCCTGCTAGACAGGGGTCCAGGGAAGTAAATACTGTGGAAAGAAACAGCCAGGGAATTTTTATGGCTAGGCTTGTATAGGCCCTAGGGCTGATAGCCTAGTACCAACCTATGAACCAATGAATGTCAGAATGCTTTGCATAGTTAGCCAATCTTGTTGTGGAATTTTGTATGCTGTTTCTATTGTTTGCATATCCAGAACTTTTAGTTCTTTGATGCATTGAAACCAACAAACAAATCTTTTCTGTTCCCAGGAATTAATTATTTCTCTGTATATTTTATGTGGATAGCTCTTTGTAACTATGAATGGTGTCAAAAGATCAAACCAGATTTTTAAATCTGTATTTGCATTAATAGTTTTCTTAAATGAGTCAATGTAATAATTAACCATACGAGTTTTATTGGGCTTGGTTATGTTATATTGCATACTAATACATAATATGTGCCATGGCAAATTGTTTTTATCTGTTATTTGAAATTTGTTTTGTAAATCAAATTTGTTTATTGATATTACAATCCAATCTGAGATTGTTTTAGATATTGATGCTTTTATATATGTTTATATATCAGGAAAGTTTAATCTTCCCTGTTTCCATGCTCTGATATGATGTATTAAAGCTATTCTGTTTCTTTTGGGAAACCATGAAAATTTTATTAGGCATGAGTTTATTTCTTTGAGTATATTCCTTTCTGGTAACAGTTGTATTGCCAAAGTTATATATAGAATCTTGGGTAGTAAAACCATTTTTATTAACTGTAGTCTATCTTCAAATTTTAATATTATTTTGTTCCACTTTTTCACAGAGATTTTAATTGTATTGATGATATTATTGTAGTTTTTTGAGACTAATTCATTATTATCCTTGCATAACTCAATTCCAAGGCATTTTAAGGTAGATTCTTGTTTACCTATAATGTGATTCCCCTTCATCTGCAATTCTGTTTTTTTATTTAAAAATAAAAATTTTGATTGTGATTTATTGAAATGGAGTCCTAAAGTCCTGTAAAATGTGTTAATTAAAATATCTAATTCTTCTAATGTCTCTTTTGTATTGGATAATGTTAATAATATGTCATCAGCAAAGAGCATTACTTTAGAATTGTATTGTTCATAAACATCTACTGTATTGTTAGGTATTGAATCTGCCAATATTTCAATAGCCAAAGCAAATAGAATCAGTGACATCCTTGTTTAGTACCTGTTGTTGTATGTATAGATTCAGAGGTGAAAGGACCTAGCTTAACATACACTAAATTATTTATATATATATATTCTTTAGTAGTTGAACAAAGGAAGGAAGAAATTCAAATAACACCAGAATTTTGAATAAATAGTCCCAGTTTAGGGAATCAAAGGCTTTTTCTATATCTAACACAGTTATGAGTGATTCTTTATTTTCTTTATTAATATAATCTATAAGAGAAATTATCCTTTTAATATTGTCATGTGTGTGTCTATGATATATAAATCCAGTTTGATCATTATTTATTGTTTTGGATAGTGGTATTTTCATTCTATTAGTTAATATTGTCATAAATATCTTATAGTCATTATTTAATAATGGTATAGGTCTATAAGAGGTACAGAGGTTTGGGGATTTGTTTTCCTTTAGGATTGGTGTGATTAAGGAATATCTCCAAACAGGGTGGTATTAAAACATGTGACTGAATTTCTAATATAGTTTTATGGAAGAGGGATAACATCTTTGAAGGAAAAGGTTTATATATTTCCATATTTATGCCATCTGTACCTGGGGCTTTATTATTTTTACCCTCTTTTATTGTATCTGTAATTTCTTTGTAAGATATGGGTGCTTGCAGATCTAGTTTACTATTCCATTTGTGATCTCTAAATTCCATGTGTGTACAGCACTCATGCTGACATCTTCTCAAATTCCAAACAACACAACATCTCCATGCATGGACTGCTTTGCCTGGATGCCATTCTTGCAAGTTTACTGAATTATTCCCAGTGTTGTCCACATGACAGGGGCAAAATGTTAATTGTGATAGCAATGGCCTGTCCTGTGGCACTGCCTCCTGTAAGTCTGCCCACATCAGAAGCAGTAAGCACATCAGCTGCAGCAAATGCAAGGGTGGCACTTAAGATGGTCAAACTCACTCCTTCTGGGTAAGATATGCTCTCAGCCTGTACAACCACAGAGTCCCCAATTTGTGCATGCACCCCATATGGGGTGTACCTCTCTACACTTAAGTGAGACAGATAGTGCCACTGTGTCCTGTCAGTGTGTCTGTGCATTATTGGCAGCTACACCAGCAGTGCCTAAATCAGGCCACTGAACAATGCGCTGATCGTTGCTGATACCTGTGAAGACATAACATACAAAACACCAAAATGTACCCACTGGCACATTCTGCAACAGTGACTATGTAGCAAGTGTGTTCATACTCAACCTTATCTCCCTTGTCATAGTACAGGCCATCTTGGGACCAAAATCCAGACCACCTCCATGGACAGTTAACAGTGCATCTTCTTGTACCACATACTTGAGAAATTCTTCCACATCCATCATTTTTTTAGACTGTGATGGGTTATTCCCTGCAGTGGCTTTCTCAACAGTGATCTTTAGCATCTTCTGTTTTGTACTACTAATAATATCTGTGATTCACCTCTAACACTGGCCCAGTATCTGGCTGTGTCCAGCCACAGCATTAATGTCATAGTGTACAGACTATTGGATTCAGCCAATGATAATAGTCCTCTGTGGTCTGCTTTCTGGGCTGGATGGCAACCCACATGCTTCCAGCACCCCACCATGTCTTTAGACTGGTGTGACTCCCTTCCTAATGTGTGCTGTCCCATACTTTGTGTTCAACATTTGTCACCTAAATATAATGTGTGAAGAACAACTCATATTTGCCTATAGTGTTCTGGTGCATTTTTGCCCCTGTAAACTCACCTACCCGCTTTCCATATAATTTTCCTATTATACCTTATCTATGTCCTTTCTCTTTTTATGAAAAGAGGTATCCTATTTTCCAAAACATTTATCCTGCCTTTCCATCTCCAATATTGCACCCTTCTGTGTGCTGTCCTTGAGTAATTTCCCTCTTGCTTTCTTGTATCCTTCCTACCTATTTCATACGCACCATGTTTCCACCCTTTTTTGCCTGACAAGTAATAGTTTAGGTGACAGATATTAACAAACCTTTGAGACATTCCGATATTTTAGGACATTATTACAACGTAATAAGAAAGGGTGCAATTGCTTTTGTAAATAAATAGAAATAGGCTCAGTTATCCAGCCACTGCCAGATACTATTGGTCTCATAGGGGGGTTATATAATGATTTATGTATATTTGGTAGCCCGTAAAGTTATGGAATAACTGGGCAAGATACAGTGAAGAAATTGATTTAGATTTATTTGATTTCTTCACTGTATCTTGCCCAGTTATTCTACAAATTTACTTTTAATGTCCTAAAAGACACCACAGATTTTATTATCAAATTAAGAGATTGGTTTAAAAGTTTACAAGTTACAGTTGTGCCAGGGTGATTTTTTCTTTGTAACCTTGGATATTTCATCCCTTTTTACGGTCATACCTAATGACCATGGGATTGAATCTATTAGAGAGTTTTTGACTGTACAGGCCTCTTTACCTACGAGACAAGTGGAGAATATTTATTCTTTGCTAGATGTAGTTTTAACTAATAATGTCTTTTTGTTTAATAACCAGTTCTACCTGCAGCTAACTGGTGTAGTGATGGGCACATCAATAGCTAATACGTATGCTAATCTGGTATTTCACCAATGGGAAACAACATATATTTGTAGTAATCTTAACCCTTTAAATAGCAATGTCTGCTTTTATCAATGATTTGTAGACAATTGTTTTCTCATTTGGAAGGGGTCTCCTACTGAATTATGTAATTATGTGGACTATTTGAATAGTACAACTACTTTTTTAAAATTTAATATGGAGTTTTCAGATAGCTATATTACATTCTTAGATTTGAAGGTAGAACTGAAAGAAGGCTTGTTACATACTAGTATACACAAGAAAGAGGTGCATGCTTGTAGATATATTCACAGGAATAGCATGCATGCTCCACATGTCTTTAAAGGAATAGTTACAGCACAATTTAACAGGGCCAGTAGGCTCAACACCGATAATTCCCTTTTTTTTGCACAACTTGATGAAATGAAGACTGATTTCTTGAGTAGTGGCTATGATTCCAACTTACTGTTAGAATTAAGGGATAATACCATAAGGGATAGGGAGACATCACTTAAACCCATGTTTACATTGCCTGATGAGTCTGTTTTAGATTTGGGTAAGGATAGAGTGGACACAACTAAGATTAGATATGTTACAACATATAATACCAGAACACAGTCAGTTAAACACATTATAGAAAAGAATTGGGTTATCTTGATGGCATCAGCAGAGGTAAGGAATGTATTAGACTCTAGACCTTATTTCTCATATAACAATATGAGAACTTTGAAAAATAAGCTGTGCTATAAGGACTTTAAGGGTCGCTGTAATCCCCATATTATGCTGAGACATGGTACTTTTGGCTGTATGAATTGCACATGTTGTGTTGATATTCTAGGCAATGGCAGTGATGTTTTTACTCAACTCTGTTACTGAAAGGGTTTATAACTTTAACTTAACAGCTACTGCTAGTGTAAATGTGGTTTATTTAGCTACATGTACCCTATGTTCCCCTTTCTACGTGGGGAAAACCACAAGAAGACTAAAAGGACATATTATTGAACATAAATCCCCAATTAGAAGGAATAATGATAAAAATGCATTATATAAACATATCAACACTAATGGCGTTAATCATAAGTTTAAGTTTAGGGTGATAGATATGGTACATGTATCTCTGAGGAGTGGTGACATCAATAATCTTTTAGAAATTAAAGAATATGAATGGATTTTGAGATTAGCTGCTGACCATTTTCCTTTTTTGAATACTGCTGTAACTTTGAAACCAGTTCTGCTTAAATTACAACATACTAGGTTTTATTGATAAGCATATACTTGCATATATATTTATTGCTATATATAAAAAATCTTTTCTTAATTTTTTTCTTACGTATCTTGAGTATTGCTTTGAATTTTCCAGTTTTAAATGTTTTTAAATGTTTCTTTAAAAACTTTTGTATATGTTTGTCACATGATTGACTGGCTGCAACCATGTGATATGTTTGACTTATTTAAAGTTGATTGTTTTGGTTATTGCTTTGTATTAGTATTGAGTAAGAGTATCAACCCGAAAGCTTTGCTATTTATATAAAGTTTTTTCTCTCAATGGTGGTGTGTTTTTATCGTGTTCTATACCAGTTTTACAGCAGGTATTCTGTTCTATGGCTAGAAACACCAGATGGTAGGCTCTAGGTACTACCAAATGCTGTGTCTTCTCACCTTCTAGCCCTCCCTCAGGGGTCCACTCTCTATACAGTAACCCTTTGTCCCAGTATACAGATTCCCCCTTCCCTTGAGAATCAGGTGTCTCACTAGCTACCTGCCTCAGGCCTTGTAATGTATGGTCTGAGAGCTGAGCCTTCCTTAACTCTCTCTTTGTAACCCTTCCCAGCTCCCCTTCCATAGGAAGTCTGGCATTCTCTGACAGCGGTACCTCACTGTCAGCCTGGGTACTACTACTCACCTCTACCTTTGCAGTCACTCTATTCAAGGGAACATTAGTACTCACAAGCAGCTGTGGCTCACCTTCAGTCTCACTGCTATACTGTAGCTCCTTCCCTGAAGTAACCACCTCACCAGTCCTAGCTGCAAGTGTGCGGTATAGCTGGGTCTTCCCAGGCTACCAGACCCACATGCTTGTCTCCAAGCCTGACTGCATAACTGCATTAACACATTGTATTGCCTCATCAAAATCCTTCCCTATCAGGACATCTGCAGGATGGTAGTTTGGTACCCCTGTTGTCTCAGGACAACCTACTATTGGCATTTTGTCTTTCCCACTTACTGGCTCTCTCACCTTTTGTTCCCCACCTTACCTCTGTGGACATCTATATGCCACATGGCCCCACTGGTTGCATTCAAAACATTTTACACTAAGTCTTGGATGTGTACCTGGACTAGTGGCTTCCCCTGCTACTGGCAGATTCTGTTGGGACAGTCTGGGCTGCCCATCATGTGTTCTTTTAGACCAATGAGCAGAACTGGGTGTCCCTTTCCTGTGCAGTGATAACCTGCTTGCTAGGTATAGGTCTCCCTTCTTCCCCAACTCATCTGAAGTAGCACATTGTCTATCAGTTAACCAGATCCTCATGTCCACAGGCAAAGTGCTAAGGGCTTGTTCCCTAGCCAAAAGGTCTGCCAGCCCTTCAAAAGTGGTGACCTGACATCCACTCACCCACCTATGAAAATAAGTGCTCAGTTCAGCAACATATTCACACACACTTTCATCTGCCTTGCGTCTATGCTAATAAAACTTTTTCCTATAAGTTTCAGGTGTTAGCTTAAAAAATTCTAACAAACAATTCTTTACAGCATTGTAGTTAAAACAGTCAACGTCAGAAAATTTGGAAAGTACATTTACAGCTTTACCATGGAGTAAGGGGGTCAGGAAACATACCCAGAGCCTTTGGTAAACATCATACTGTTTACATACCCTCTCAATCATGTGAATGAAACTATCAAAGTTATCCCCCTCTGTAAAATGTGGAAGAAATTTACTGACCTTTTCTGCTACTGGGGTCCAGTTACTTCCTTCTACATTACATCCATGACTCTGGTGAAGAGTCAGCATCTCCTTTTTGTGTTGTCTCTGCCTCTCCTTCACCAAAGTTTCCATTTCCAAGCACCTGGCCTCCAACTCAGGTCTCTTTAGCTCTGGATGGATTTTTAAGTCCTCTGCAGAAAGGTTGAGCTGTCCATTCACTGAGTGTTGTACATCTCCACAGCCAGTCTGACTGTCCTCCTGATTGATGTTTTCTGATGCAGCTGTGACCAAAGCTGCAATCATATCTGCCTTAGTCAGGTTTTCATGCACCAGTCCTTTAGCCTGGCACATCTCAGCCAACTGGCTCCTAGTCAGCTTGCCATATTGCTCAACTGACATGCTTGCCTGCTCTCCCTGACTAACTAAGCTAACAAAAGAAATAAACAATTGTGATCTGAACTCTGAATATTCACTGCATGGCTGATTTAGAGTACAAAAACACCTTCAGTGATCACTGTACACAAGCTACAGGAATTCACTATCCACACCACTACAAGCCAATTAGTATGTGATGTGGCTAACTCACCAGTATCAAACAATATCTGATGTGGATATCCCACCACTGCCACCAATTAATATGTGATGTCCATGCAGTGGCCCAGTAATCAAGGAGCCTCAAGCCTCACCACTAACACCAGTGAGGGGCATGCACATTGGGAAGGATAGCAAGCACACAAACAGTGAAGTACAGTTTCCCTTAAGAGCACACAGAGATCACAGTCACTCTGGGGCTGGTTTCTCCCTTTCTCTGCAGATCCCCCACAAGACTTCCCACTGGCACAGCTATAGGGTTCAGATCTCAGCTGAGTAGTCAAGCCATAACCTCCAGCACCCTCTCTGTCCAACCAGTGCTCCGTGTCCCTGCCCAAGTAGCTCACACACACACACACATAGTAATCATGCCACCAACTACTCTTATCAGCTACTAATAAGGCCATTCCCAGAGGGTGACCAATTACACTGTGTAATATTACTGTTATCCAAATAATGTGTGACCCAGGGATAAAGCTATTCTGGAATGGCTTAGTACAGTATCTCTAAATGCATGCAAATACTCTAGAGCTTAAATTATCTCTACACAAAACATCCAGAGTTTAAAGGTTTAAAAATATTTCATAATAATAAAAACACAGGACAAATCTTATTACTTCAACACAATGACATTACAGAGTTCAGAGATCACAGGAAAATGCTTTAAAATAATACTGTAGAATAGTCTGATATAAATATAGAAATCAGCTAGACTAATCTGGCAAAATTTCTATCTAACTCTAAGAGAAATCACTGTTCTAAATAAATATTTTACTTACAGAGCAAACAAGTGCTGGTGAGTGGATGTTCTTCAGACAAAATTCAAAATGCTCTCTCTTTCAATCTGGAAAAAGTCTTAAATTGATAACACAGTACTGCTGAGTCACTTCAGATTACATCATTCTTAATAGTTCTGATTTAGTTCCCCAGGCTCATAGAAACTCAAAATTTACATTTCTTAGTAAGCTGCACCTGGCCAGGAAGCCACAGCAATAAAATACATTATACATGTAAAACCTTGTAATTATCTCTTAAATC
Organism: Protopterus annectens; assembly: GCF_019279795.1. Lineage (NCBI taxonomy): Eukaryota > Metazoa > Chordata > Ceratodontiformes > Protopteridae > Protopterus > Protopterus annectens. Next base: position 263,929,952 of record NC_056750.1, read on the forward strand.
AAGACACAGATGGCCCAGACATCCTGTATCCGAGCTTGAAATCAATCAGTCATAAAATGCTTTATTTTGTTAGATTTTTTTCCAGCAAGGTGCACTGTGATTGCACTTTTGAAGCTCAGTACAACATATAGTTTAATCATAACATGTAGTTATCTTTACATTTGTAAAGTGAGCTTGTGGATTATGTTAATATTTACACATGACATAGAATTATCTACAAAATTATCTACAAAATTCTGTCTGGCTAGGCTGGCAGCCTTCACATGTACATATACCACAATAAGGATTATTTTACTAACAGACAAAGAAATAATTAAACCATTGATTGTAAGGTGATTCTGGAGAAATCAGAACACAAATGGTGTAAAAAGTTATCAAACTTTATTGGTCTTCATCTAAATCAGTGAACTCTATAAAAAGAAAAATCTAATTAATGTTTTTTCCACAGCATCACAGTAACAGAAATACACCAGAGCAATAGAAATAATGGAAACTATTAACTTTCATATCCTCTTTCCATGACTACATAAATAACATTCATAAAAAGAAATCTAAGTCATAGAAGAAAATATTAAACTTTCCCTGGGATTCAGAAATATTTAGTGTCTATGTTAGATGAAATAGTGTGATTAGAGGCAATTCACAGGCTGGGGTCAATTAAGATCTTGCAGCCTGGGAAAATAGAGTGGCTAGCATAATATGCAAATGACAAAACATTGTGGAACTGAGATCAATTGTGAGTTCAATGAGTATAAACAACATGGTGGCACAATTCAGAAACATAAAAATAGCGCAAAGAGCCATTTGGGCAACAAATTTGTACACCATCATCTCTCACTGGACACAGAAACCAATCTTATGATGATGCTAGAAGTAGTATTTGTATTACCAAAACAGAATTTGTTAGAGTCCATTATAGGGTTGCCACCTTTTCAGCGGGCCAAAGTGGGACATGGGGGTGTGGCCAATATGACACTGGCCACACCCTCTACCATGACATCACCACAGGAGCGGTGAAGTAGATGCTGTTATGGGTACAACGGAGGGCTGCTGGAGTGGCTAGATAGCTGGCTAGCTGGCTGCTGGAGTGGCTGGTTGGCTGGCTGCTGAAGTGGCTAGCTGTCTGGCTGCTGGAGAGGCTAACTGACTGGCTGGCTGGTTGCTGGAGTGGCTAGCTAGTTGGTGGGAGTAGCAGCTGGATGGATGAATGACTGGATGGATGGCTGGCTGGATGAATGGATAGATGGCTGGATGAATGGATAGATGGCTGGATGGCTGGATGGATGGATGGATGGATGGATGGATGGATGGATGGATTGATGGATGGATGGATGGATGGATGGATGGATGGATGGATGGATGGCTGCATTAATGGATGGCTGGCTGGTTGAATGAATGGATGACTAGCTGGCTGGAAGAATGGCTGGCTGGCTGCATGAAGGGATGCATGGCTGACTGGCTGGCTGCATGAATGGATGGCTGGATGGCTGGTTGGCTGGTTGGAAGAATGGCTGGCTGGCTGGCTGAATGGATGGGTGGCTGACTGGTTGGCTGCATGAATGGTTGGCTGGTTGAATGAATGGATGGCTGGCTGGTTGAATGAATGGATGGCTGGCTGATTGAATGAATGGATGGATGGCTGGCTGGATGAATAGATGGATGGCTGGCTGGCTGGCTCGTTAGAAAAAAAAATCTCATTTTTTTTTTTAGCGGCTGTAGAAGCACTTAAAACAAAGTGCTCCTACAGCTGCGATCTTTGCAGGGCTCTTCCTGCCCCATTCCCCACCCCTTTCATTAAATGCAGCTAATTGCTGCACGAATTACAGTACCTGGACCTAATAGGCAGCAGCTTTGCCTGCAGGGCCGGGTTGGTGACATAACTGAATTGCCGTGGAAAAGCCGGAAGTAATTGCGGCTTTTCCATGGCAATTCAGTGAGATTGAAAAGCGGGACTTTTCAAGTCCCACTACTTTCCACAGCGGGCAATGAGATGAGGCAGCTCAACCCGTGAGTGTCCCGCTGACAACGGGATGGGTGGCAACCTTAGTCCATTATCACATTCACTGTCCACAGTGGAGGATACCATTGTCTTATGTGTCACAAAGGGAAACAGAAGAGACTGCCCTACTACCACCTTCCCATCAGGGATGTAGCCAGATAACACTGTGTAGACAGAGACATGTGAAGACAGAGACATGAGATGGAAACTTCTAGCTGTGTGCTGTCCTTACATGGAATCTTAAGAGATACACGGAATAGCAGTACCTCTAGACTCTAACATATGTAGCATTTACCAACTTTGCTATGGAGACTTTCCACTGGCCATGAGGAGATACAGTGAGAGTTTCACAGGTATCTGCCTCATAAATACTGCACTATTTCCTTGATGTCATGCTACAGCATGTAGATTAACATACGTTGTTTTCACAGACTGCAGAGGAGAGAAACACCACATGTTGGCATTTTAGGAATTATAAAGCACATATATCACAATCTAAGAAACACGGGTCAGCGAATGCCTTGCCACTCAGCACTGTTAAGATAAAGCTATGAGAGCCAAAAGATAACTGCCAATGCCAAAAACTGATTGTGATTTTATGTTTGAAGAAGTCTTGCTATCAGCAAGATGAAAAGCGCTTCACAATAAATCTTTTTTCCTGTGAGCAACATTGGCAGTTATCTTTTGGCTCTCATAGCTTTATCTTAACAGTGCTGAGTGGCAAGGCATTCTCCGACTGTGTTTCTTGATTTTAGGAATTATCCCATTTCCCTGAGATTCTAAGGGCCATTGACTGCACCCATGTTGTTATCAAAACTCCACCTGGTCCACATAGCAAGCAGTGTGTCAACCAGAAGAGTTGTTATGCCATCATCTGCCAGGGTGTGTGAAATGTACAATCTATTATTTACGATGTATCTGGGTGCCATCCAGTCAGTTCCCATATGTTCAATGTATAGAAGCAATTTCCCACATGTAATGAGTACTCTTAACTCTGACAGTCAAATATTCCTCCAGTAGATTACATATCATAGTGCAAATCATACTAAAGCTTATAGAAATATGTACAAATTATAACCTATTTTACATAATTTAATACAAATTATAATCACAGCTCTAAAAAGACATTGTAAATGCTTTTTTTTCCTTATCCATTTATAGTTTTCTCAGCAGTTCAGTAATTTCTGCTCAGCAAGTTTCTGTTAACCTTCACCATTTTCTGCTTTTGTTGAAATGCCATTTCTTAAAGATTGCAAACAACTGAATGTTTCTTAATTAGACTCAAAATGAACTTCCTCCTTCTGAGAAGTTGAGCACTAACTGGTTAGGTCCCACTTACATACTCATGAACAATTTAACTTCAAATGTAACAATAGTCTTAACAACTTAACTTTAATCAATTTAGTATTAGTAACAATAGTCTTAACAGCTTAACTTTAATCGATTTTGAATAAGCTCCTTAACCAGCCCTGATAATTTGTCAGACAGTTGAGAAAAAGAGTTGATGGATGTGTGGATATTACAACATTAACCCCACTCAGTCATATTCACTTGGTTTTGCAAGCATACTAAACTACAAGCAGTCCACATTTCAGGTCATCATTTCATCATCTTAATGGCATGCGTTTTCTAATGGAGTCTCCTGCACTTGATTGCTATCCAGTACTCGATTGTCATGAAAATGTCCAGATATTTCCTCAGTTACCAAAGTAAGAGTACTATAGAAGGTCCTCTTATTCATGAACTATTTTTTCTTTCTGAAAGGAACCCATTTTGAGTGACTTTCTTTATTTAGAAGACATGGGGAAAGAAATGAAGTACATAGCCTAAACATCATCACTTCATCTCCCAGTCCAATAAATGCTAATAAAAATGAAGCAGACCATACATTTTGTGTGTTTCTTTTCCACCTGTCTTAAAATTGCGCATCTGAGATTTCAGAGAGCTGGGCATGCCAGACAGATCTGAAATATTTAACATCCTTTCTTTACACTGACATTATGATTGTTAAATACACATCCTAGTTTGACAATACTTAGGAAAACATCTTCTAAGCTATTGGTGTTCACCATTTTACTTCTCAAAAGTAGCTTTAATTACAGGCAATATGTTCTTTAGCATATTAAGAAAAATAAGACAAAGTGGAAAGAAATGGCAAATGATGGAAAAGAAATATATATGAATAGAACAATATAAGATAATGTATCAGGTGAAAGAACTGTAGTATGAAAACACAACTGGCATACCCGAAGAAGGGGATAAAAGTGATGGGTAACAAGAAAACTGTAAACAGAGAAAATAATGTAACTGTAGCAAGGGAAAAGAAGGCTAGAGGAGTAGATTTTGAGGTAACACTGATTATGTGGGTGTCATATGGGGGAAAAAAACAGTTCTTTGTATACAAAAATAATTTAAAGACCATCTCACAACAAGTGTAGTTTTTCAAACAAGTGGAATGGGGAATAAGTCAACCATAAATCAGAAATGGCAGATTATTTTCACATTTGTTGGCTTGTTATCAGCATGGGTGGAAGGAGTAGGTAAAATGTGAAGAGAATAATAGGATGTTTTTGAGAGAAGTGATAGATTGAAGACTAAAAGACCGAGGGGAAAAATGAGTTGATATTCAATATAACTTAAGAGGCATATACAATGATGATAACTATGTCCTCTGTTTGGACTTATGTTGGTATCAGAAGCACTATTTGTTATTAAGGGCTCCAGGACAGGGATAGAAATTGATTTTTTTTGCCCTCTAATACGTTTTTGTGATTTTTTTTGAATAAAAAAAAGGAAAGGAAAGAGTAACAAAAGCAACGAAAAAAGAAACCATGGTTTCTTTTTTTTGTTAGTCTTTTCTTTCCTTTTCGGGGACAGATGTTATGGTCTGTTGATCTGTACCACTGTCCTGAAAAAATAATGTGATAATCAACTTGAGGGAATTGACCTTAACAATGTATGGCAAATGAACACTGCAGATTTATGCTATAACGACAACATCCATACCCAAAGAGGGTCAGCTCTATTCATTTGATGAGCTGAGATGTAACCACTCTCTCCATGGATTCTCCCACTTGACTCATAGTCCAGTAACTGTATCTTGACTAAGCTCTTACATCTGTATCCACACACACACACACACACACACACACACACACACACACACACACACACACACACACACACACACACACACTATCCTTTTACAGATTGGCATCAATAGCTGTCAGTGTCACTACTTCTTCCTGCTTTTTTGGTAATATGCTGCCCCCTACCAGACTAGTTTGGCACCCCAAGACTGCAAATTATTGTATGCTCCTAAAAATGACTCAACTGTAATATAATATCCTATAGTAACTATAACTAAGCAGTTTCTGTCTCCATAAAGGTGGATGCCAACAGCATACATTCACAGTCTTAGTTACCCATAAAACATTAATACATAGCCAGCTGCAACTGCATAATAAATTAATTACTTAAAGATATTTGATAATGCACTTTGAGAATGAAATACACAGAGCTGTTTTTTTACTGCACATAGAAATATAAAATAAAATATAAAATAAAAGGTTTTGAACATAAAGCTGGCAGAAGAAAAACACTAACAATTGGTTGAGTCCGACATTACAACCAACTGAATACAGCTGAAGTTTATCTCTGTCTGACTATAATGTTGATTTAGCAGTTACAGAAGCTAAACAAGCAGAATATTACAGATGTCAGCTCAATGACCCTGGAAGACAGATTGTCTCATAGTATTGACAGTCCATATAAAGATTCTGTACTCCCACAGTTGATAAAAGTCCATCAGACTTTCTAAAATAAGACACAGACTGATTTGAAGATTTGCACCTGAGCCTATAAGAAAGAATTTTCATTTATTTATTTTTTTCTTTATGTAGTTGCTAACTGCAGTATACCACTGAATTCCATGGACCATTATCAGGTTCAGCTCAGGACAGAAAATGATCAAAAACTATTGCATGAAGAGCAAAAGTGTGCACAAAGTACTAAACATAGGCAAATTACATAGTATAAGAAAGCAACAACATTACTGAAAATATTATATAATGCAATTTATTAGGTAATCTAACATTTGAACGATTCAATCGTTCAATAATTTTATTAACAAACCCTGGGTCTATGTAGGCCACTTCAGGGTTTGCCTTATTGCAATTGCTGATTTGTGATTTATGTCAGAAAACCAACAATCTAAATGTTTCTTAAGAGATTTTAGTCTGTTTGCTAATCTAATTTCTTCAGGCAATAGATTTCAAAGTCTACCTGCTTTTAAGTGAAAAAAGAGCTTTTTTAAGTTTGACTTAGCAATAAGCAACCAAGTAATAAATTATTACTCCTAGTATTTAAATAAAGCTCAACAAATTTAAATATAACGTATTGCAGCTATATTATAATTCTTTAAACATTTGAAAATTAAAATCAAATCACCCCCCCTCAAAACCTATATGCAATGGAGTATAGGGACAAACATTCTACTCTCTACTTGTAAGGAAATTCCTTACAACAATCATTCTGTCTTGTGTATTTTTTTGCAAATATTCTAACATCTTTATTTATGCAATACTTAACACACAAAAGGAACTTCTATATTCAATAATATTCAATAATAGGTCTTATACTATTAGTATAAATCTTAAGTAATGCCTGTCTAGCTCTACTAGAGAAGAAGAGAAGGATATTTTTAATCAGTTCTGTTAGATATATATTTAGAGATTTATAAATTCATTTAAACCTGTTTGCTAGTAAAATGCATGTACACTTTTGTTGCTATAATATATGAAGGAATAATATAGTCAGTTAGATGCATACATTTTTGTTTACTAGCATAAATATATTAAAGGATTAAACTGTTTTCAGTTAATGGCATTCATGTGTAAAATGTAACCTAAAGGTTCTGGTACAGCTTGAGAAAAATGGTGATAAGAATAAGCTGAATGTTCAGTGTTTAATGCAACCTTTAATGATAACAGATAAGGACCCAGGAGCAAGGAAGGAACCGAGTTGGAGGCAACATAAAGGAGCTTATTAACAGACTGCATGACATTATTGAAAGACTGATTTTACACAGAAACATTTTCAAACAGGAAAGATTCCCTAAAAGTTTAATAGGACATTAGAAAATATCAAAGTAATGACTTTGAGAGTTTCCAAAAGACTGCTTTTATAAAATTGTATATATGTGAGATGTAATCTGATTTCTTGGGAGATTTGCTTAGATCTGCACATTGGAGATCAGTTATGCTTTATGAAAAGAAAACCTAAAGACAGTAAAACCTGCAAACTGCACATTATTGTACATGCCATCTGTTATACAGATAGGTTATTTGGTTTTGCGCAAAAAAGTTAATAATAATATACTGCTAAAAAGATTAATAATTTGCAAAGTTTATGTGCATTAATCAGACTTTATTCTACAAGGCACTGAAGCATTTAGCACATCTCACAGACATCTGCATTTAATTACTAGGCAGCAACACAGAGCTGCAGTCAGCAGTATCAGTAAGAGAAGGCAAGACAGGCCATCATTCATTCCTTTTTAAATAACTTTTCAATGGCGAGCCTTGCCTGCATTTGAACACATGGGGAGTAGTGCCTTGTATAAGGTCACTTTAGTGAAAGTGCGGTAACTAACATTTATGTACGTACAAAACACAAATGTAAAGCACCAACTGATAAAAGAAATGACCACCTTGGGTGCAAACAACACTGAATTTAATTCCAATAACTGATTTAGTGCTTTCGTCTGCAAAATGTCTGGACTTCTTCAGAATAATATATAAAAGTTCCCAAACACTTTTAAAATACTTCAACCCCCCCCCCATGTTCCTAATTAACTTTTAAAGCAAAATGCATACCCATAAAACAATATTTGAACTCATAAAAGCAAGTACATAGTAAAATCATAAACCCAGCATAAAAACATGAACAAACTGATCATAACATTCAATAATTATAATGCTAGCATGGATTTCAACTTTAAGTAGCTTGAAATGGAAATAACATCATTGAGTCCTGGATGTCACCCAGCATTGACTCTGAGTTGCTACTTTAACTCCATAAACTCTAACATAATGTCATTGGGTCCCCCCGAGGGTCATAGGCCAATCCCTCTATGACAATAAATTTGAAGGTGTGTGTGGGATGCATTTTGATGTGTCTGAATAAGGCATTATGTTCGTCCCTCTTGTTGATATCATAACTATGTTGGTAGACCTGATATCTAAAATGCCTAATGGTCTTACCTATATAAAAACAGGCAAGTCATTACAGACTGCTGTATACACCACCCCCTTACTGTCACAATTGAATTTCCTTTGCAGCTTGATAATTCCATATCCATGTATAAAAACCTCTGCACCCTCCAACACCACTTTGCATTGGGTGCAGTGTCCACATTTCTTCATTCTCCCCTCATTGGGACACCCCAAACTGCTTTCAGTCATCGTTTTCAGACAAGCTTCTTTTTTATATACTATATTTGGCCTGTCACCAAGCTTACTAGCAATCTCAGGGTCATGTTTAAAAATGGACCAAAATGTGTTCTAAAGTGTCCATTGCAGGGCAACACCAAAGCCTTAGAAATGACTATGCCAGGCAAATGCATGATTTGAATAATTCTATTGAGACTTTGGACATTTCTCTGAAAAATTATTTACTTTTCAATGTGAAAATTGATCAGTACAAGGCAGATTTTAGTAAAGCTGACCAATTTATTCAAGATCTTAAAGTTAAAAAATCAAGAAGTTCAACAGAGATCAGAGGGAATATGACAATAATATTGCATACCCTCAACCTCCGATTAACAGATCTGATACATCTAATAATGTTTTTCATGATGGTAATGATTGTAATGTTTTGTTTGGTCACAGTGACAATGGTATTATTATTGATGATGAGTCTTTTGAAGGTGAACAGGCCCCTTTAGACCCACCCCTACGGAGATCAGAGAGGTTACTGAACCAGAGGGAGGAACAACAGCAACAACAACAACAGTTACAAACATCAGGGTCCCCCCAACCACAGTTCCAATCATTATCAACAGGGTTGGACTGGCAACAAGGGGAGGGGGACGGTACATGTATTCAATGAGACAGAACAACTGTCATTGAACTCTCACTCTGTATACTCAGTTGTGTCTAACACATTAGGTGATTTCCACATCTATAACTACAGTCATCATGAGATTTCTAGTAGTTGGGCCAAGTTGTTTCAAAAAGGACTGAGTTTTGTACCCATTCAGAAGGCTAAAATTGACCAGACTTTATTACAACTGAAGTTGTTCTCTATGAAACTGAATTTTAACCTTCTGTTTGGTAATTCAAGGGTAGATAGTGAGACGCATCAGATGAACAGGAGGCCCAGTACTTATAATCCATCTTTGCACCCCATCATTGCCATTTTTGAAGCATTATGTGAAGAAGAAATTAGGAAGACAGTTAGATGTCCTATTCCCATTTTTTTTAACTTTTCCAGTGAGGAAGCCAAATTACTCAAGCACATTAGATCAGACACCTTCCTGCGAATCATGAAACCTGACAAGTGAGGTGGGCTTGTAGTTATGAGCAAGGATGATTATATTAATAAAATCTTTTCATTACTCTTGTCAGCCGATTACGAGGAAATTTCCCTCAATGAAATGAATGTGGCAATTCACAGGGTTGACTTGGCCTTAGAAGATCTGTTTCTCAACAGTCAAATTGCCCTTAGTGATTTAGAATATATGAAAGTGCAACATCCTAGGACCCCCACGATTTTCAGTCTCCCAAAGATTCATAAATCTTTGGTTGAACCTCCTTTTATCCAAGACATTCTTTATAGCTCGATATATAGACCATGTATTAAAAAACATCTTTAATGATTATTCTCCATTACTTAAGGATTCTTGGGACTTTTTGAGTGGGGTGCCGGACAGACTATACAATAATGATCTTCTGTTTGTTTGCATTGATGTCAAAAATTTGTACACTACTATTCCACATGAAAGATGAATTGGTTCTACCAGTATTTGTCATTACACACCAAAATAGGCAATGACAAAAGCATCACCTTGAGATCACTCATGGAAATTGTCCTCAAAAACAATTTTATAAGTTTTGAAGGACAATTATTTAGACAGACTAATGGTGTTGCCATGGGTGCTGCATGCGCACCAACCTTTGCCAGTGTCGTCATGGCATTCTGGGAGACCAGCGTGTTATTTACTTCAGAATTCAAAAACTGTTGGTGTCTCTATAAATCCTTTATAGATGACATTATATTTTTTTGGGTTGATTCAGTGACAGATTGGAGACATTTCTTCAATTTCTTAAAACCTCCACTGAATTCTTAGAGTTTACCATGACAGTGGATTCTGACCAGGTGAACTTTTTGGATGTATCCTTGACAAAGAACATGGATGATTGGAGATTTGAATCCAACTTATACAGAAGACCTATCCATTCCAACTCTTTATACTTTCAGAGTTGGCACCCTATTCATCAGAAAAAATCTATCGTCAGGGGTCAGTGTGTCAGACTTGCCAGGATGATCAGTGATGAGGTTCAATTTTTGGATAAAGGTACCAAATTGTTTGACATGTTTTGAAGAAGAGACTATCCCCAAGATTTCTTACATGAAATATTTGATGAAGTCAAGAGGAAGAGACGGGTTGGTATATATAAGCCCCTGTTAGGTTCAACTGGAACATCCGTAGTCAGTAATGGTGGGCAAGATGAAGGAAGCATAGGTTATAATAAGGCACTTTAGCGAAATAAAGTTTGTCATTAACAAATTTTGGTCCATTTTTAAACATGACTCAGAGATTGCTAGTAAGTTTGGTGACAGGCAAAATATAGTATATAAAAAGAAGCTTGTCTCAAAATGATGATTGAAAGGAGTTTGGGGTGTCCCAATGAGGGGAGAATGAGGAAATGTGGACACTGCACCCAATGCAAAGTGGTGTTGGAGGGTGCAGAGGTTTTTATACATGGATATGGAATTATCAAGCTGCACACAGAAACATTCTCAAACAGGAAAGACTCCCTAAAAGTTTAATATGACATCAGAAAATACCAAAGGATTGACTTTGAGAGTTCCCAAAAACTGCTTTCATAAAAATGTATATATGTGAGATGTAATCTGATTTCTTGGGAGATCTGAATAGATCTGCACACTGGAGATCATTCATGCTGTATGAAAAGAAAACTTGAATACAGTAAACCCTGCAAACTGTACATTATTGTAAGTGGTATCTGTTATATAGACAGGTTATTTGGTTCTGCTCAAAAAAGTAAATAATAATATAATGCTAAAAGGTTAATAATCTAAAAAGTTTATGTGCATTTACCAGACTTTTATTCTACAAGTCACAAGTACATCCCATAGACATCTGCATTACATTACTAGGCACCAACACAGAGCTGCAGTTGGCAGCTTCAGGCTAGTCAGACAAGACTGTCAATCAAACTAACATTCAATCATCCATTTTAAATAACTTTCAAGTTCATATCATTTCCTGACAATTTTTGTTACATAAGCCTCAAATTTCAATCTGGAATCCACCATAATACCCAAATCATTTCTTGCACAAGAATATACACAAATATGATTATCTAAAGCATATGGATAGTTATAATTATGTTTCATAAGATGCATGACAATACATTTATTGATATTAAAGTTCATATCTACTGACATAACCCACTCATATACACTATCTAAATATTTTTAGAGTTGGTAACAGTCATTAATATTCATAACTGTTCTTCCTATCTTAATGTAATCTGCAAATTTACTCAGCCACACTGATTCCAAATTTGTACTTTTTAACATTATCAGGCCAAGCAGCAATGATCCCAAGGCTCAGAAAAGTAATTGTTTATTCTCACTCTACATATTCTATTGAACAACCAGTAAGATACCCACCTAGCCACATGTCTGTTTGTATCCATTTTTTAGTTTATTATTACCACAAGGGGGACAGTATTAAATGCTTTTGTGAAATCAAAGAACACTATGTGCACCACTAGGTCTTCATCTAAAGAGCCAACAATATCCTCATAAAAAACTTATAAAGTTAGTTATACTTGCTCTGCCTGACAAGAATCCATGTTGATGTACGGCAATACTAAGATTTAGCATTTGAGTGAATGTGAGACATAATACCCTTTCAAAGCACTTGTCCAGGATACACATGAGGCTGATAGGGCTATAATTTTCCACCAAGTGGCCTGGTTTACTTTTTTGAATTGAGACCATACTGCTTATTTATGTAAATTGGACACAGATGCTCTCCTAAAAGTCTGTTGACATAAGTAAAAACATTAAACTGAGAATCAGCCTCTCTATAATCCTATTCAAAAATATGCATTAAGGCCATCTGGACCTGCAGCCAAATTGCATTTATTATTTAATAAAGCTTGTTTTATACAATCTTTTTTACAGATTAGGGCAAATCCTGTCAGCCAACTAGGGGGGAAATGTTTGTAGATTAGATAAATTAATAAATAGGCCATTTGCAAACACATTCACCAGTTCATTAGGCTCTGTAATAATCGTTGACCTTCTTTTAGCATCATACCAGACATAGAATCAAGACCATAGTTTCTCAAATGCCTATATGTATCTTTATTGCTATCCTTCAATTTAATAGCTAGGTTAAGTTCATAAGCAGATTTTATTTCATTTATTACCTGTAGATACTTCTTCCTAAATCTGTTATAAATTCATTATTTTTTTATTAATGCAGGATGATTTTTATAATAGCTCTATAAAGTATTATTTTTGCTTTCATTTTTGATATTTTTGTATTCCAACATAGTTGGCTATTTTATTTCTAGCTTTAAGCCCAACAGGAACATAACTTTATATTACATAATTAATATAAGTATAGAAACATTGCCAATTTTCATTTATATCTTTATTTTCAAAACTGGCATTCCAATTCCACTGTTTGATTTCAGTATTTATTGAACCAAAATACAACTGGTAAAACTTTTTAACTAATTCCTCTTGGTTTGTGGGCATTAAATTATAAAATGCAACATCATGATTTACATATAAATAATCAGACTTTTCCTAGTTATGGATCAGCATTACAGTTATTCAACTTCAATCTTTTACTTATCCAGGATATTTTACCAGTGTAAGTTTATTCACTATTTGAGTATAATTATTAATCATACTATCTTCTATTATTAAGTTTATAGACTTAATGGACATGGCAGGAACTCACCAATCAACAATGAGAACATTTAAGTCCCCTAAAATAATAACTATTTTCAAATCTATTTCTTATTTGTTGTAGCAACTTATTATCTATTTGTTAGATTAGGAGAGTGATATAAAATTGCTATATCACAACTCATACCCTCAACATCAATTTTCACTGTAAGGAATTCTTAAGTTTCATCAGTAAAATTAAAATTGACTCATATTCATTCAAAATATAGTTGGAAACCCCTCTTCCCCTACAGTGAAAACTAACAGTATGATGTCCTGTGAACCCTTGCACAGTTAATGGCTTTTTATTGTTGATAAACCAAGTCTCTGTTATAAATAATGCATCTATCTGAGCATTTGTAAACAAATATCTTAGGTCTGCACTTGTAGAAATGTAAGAATTTATTAAATTTACTCTGAAAAAAAATAGCAATTTTGTTACATGAGTTCCCATAATTCTGTTACCTAGATGGTTCAAATGCAGGTTATCTTTAACAAAAATGCTGTTTTGTTGGCAAATACTTCCCAAAGAAGAGCTACATATATAGAGTTTTTTAAGACCCTCACATCTTATAAACTTTGTAAAGTGTGGAGCCTAATAATTTCTTGAAAGTATGGTGCCTGGAGAAAATATCACTAAAATTAACTGTAACCCATAGGTTTTACTCAAAATTATTTTATCTCTCACAGCTGTTTGAAACAAATCATCATTAGTCTTTGTAGTATCATTACAACCACACACCACAATAACAAAATCATATCTTACTTCATTTTTAAATATTTTTGAACACCATCTCTTTTGTCAACCATTTTACATTCCTACAAGGATGAGACTAGAACTAAGTCTCTATTAGCTCTAGGCAGAATGTTTCTCAATCTTCTCAGCATAGACTCACCAATAACTAAAATACCTTTTCATACATTTTGTAATCTTCTGTACAGATGAACAAATGTTTAAATTACTAACAAGGCACACTTCACTGTCATCTAATACCTTCCACCAATATTCCTTCATCGACATTTTTGCAAGCTGTATAATGTTGTCATATACTGATATCTCTTCTACTTCACTCCATAAATGTTTATTGTGTGATACCACACCACTTTCCACTAAAGGAAAATCAGGAGTATCAGTAACTTGATTTGACTGTAGATCATTCCCTTGATCTGAACATTTATCTGGATTAACCACAATCAGATCAATATCCTGTTGTTCAATATTTCCTCTTTCAATAGTTTCAGTAGCTGTGTCAATTTGTTTAGTAGAGATCAGGCTTCCCAGTAGATCATTTTTTACTCTGAGGGTCCTTAATGATATCTAAAGATAAATCCAAAGTCTGGCTTTTAGTGTCTACTTGAGTTGAGCTACTTATACCATAAGATACTGCTTGTACAGAAGACTTTTTTAACATTTTTACATTAGAGAATAAATTATTCTGAATATTCTTATTTAATCCTTTCCTGACATGTATAACAATAGTCAATATTAGTACTAAAATTTTTTGTGGTCACACAAAATATCAAAAACATTGTACGTTTATGTAGATAACATGGAACGAATAAGTCATGAAGACAAAATTCTTCTATTTGTTCCATTTCTAGTAATAAGGTGCACTTACTTAGGTGCTGATTGTTATATCAGTATCAAACTAAATTAGTTATAGTACTTACTAAATCCACTAGAATACTATGCTAAAAACTGCACAATATGCCTAATATGCATAGATCTGAAAACACATCTTTGCATCTTCATGTATTTGTGAAACACATCTGCTCTTCATGTCCACTTAAAGGGCTAACTTTATATACTCCAGCTACTACCTGATTTAAAAATATGGCCCCCTTCTAACTGAATGCAACATTTTTCTGACCCTAACCCCAAGTAAAAAACAACCAAATTTGAATTCCTCTTGTGTCCTTAAAAGGACTAGCAAGAGGATATGTGCAACAACAGCAAGTATAAAAATAGTTTTGTAATCAGGATGTGCCTTTTATCATGGAAATGTACCTTGTACAGGAGATCATCATCAGCCCCTTTTTTCCCATTTTTCTACATGGGGTCATAGTATCGTGTTAACTGTCACCAACTCTCTCGATTCAGTGCCACACTCCTGCCTTCTTCAACACTCATGCCTGACTGTCACACATCTTCTTTCACACAATCCATCCACCTCTTTGCTGGACATCCCCGCTTCCTCTTTCCTTCTTCCTGTCTGTCCCAAATCTTCCTCACCAGATTGTCTTCTGCTTTTCTACACGTGCCCAAACCACCTTAATCTGTTTTCTTTGATCTTTTCTACAATTGGAGGTACTTTGGCTTCTGCTATGTCCTCATTTCTTCATCTGCCCCACATTGTGCATCCTACCACCTTTCTCAGGCACTTCATTTCCATCACCTCCAGCTTCTTCAACTGTTCTGCCTTTACTGCCCAGGTTTCTGTACCATACACTAGTGCTTGTCGCACCACTGTCTTGTACACCTTACTTTTCATCTTCTTTGGCATTCTTCTGTCATAGACTACACCTGATACTCTATGCCAGTTGGCTGCAGCCACTCTGATTCTAGTGTTGACCTCTTCATTCAGACTACCATTCTCCTCAACTACCCCTCCCAGATGCTTGAAGCTGTTTACCTCTTTCACCATCTTCCCTTCTATCTATATTCTCAGCTTCTTCTGATTTTCCCAATTGGCTGCCATTACCACTGTCTTATCCATGCTTACTTTTATCTCATGTACCTTCAGATTTGCATTCCATTCTCCTATCCTTTGCTGAAGTTCTAGCTCAGAAGTCTGCCTGTACTGCCACATCGTCTGCATACAGCAGCTTTGTTGATCCATCCCCTCAAACCTGTTTGCTAATATAGTCTATCACCAGTATGAATAGCAGTGGGCTCAGAGCTGAACCCTGATGTACACCCACTCCCACTGGGAACCCCTCTGTGAGGTCGGACACTGTTCATACTTGAGTCATTGGGTCCTTGTACATAGCCTGCACTAATTCTACCAATGTTTCTGGGACTTCAAACCACCGCAGTACTGCCCAGATCAGCTTTCTTGGGACATTGTCATATGCTTTCTCCAAGTCTAGGAATGCCCTGTTGGACTATCTCCTCCTCTCTAGCTTCTTCTCAAGTATCTGTTTCAATGCAAATATTGGGTCAATTGTGCTGCATCCTGATCGGAATCCACACTACTCATCTCCCATCTTACATTCTACTACTCTGAGTATCCGTTTATCAATCACCCTCTCCAAAACTTTCATGCAATGTGATAGGTGTTTGATGCCTCTGTACTGCCCACAGTTGTGGATGTCCCCTTTGTTGTTGTACACTGGCATGAGTATGCTTATTTTCCAGTCATCTGGGATATGCCTTTCTCTTCACACTGCTATTAGTACCCTCAGGAGCCATTTCTCCCCATCTCACCCAGCATCTTTATCATATCTGCTGGACTTCATGGACCTCATCTGAGCCTGCTGCTTTCCCTGACTTCATCTTCCTCAGTGCTGTTCTTACTTCTTATAGGGTGGGCTCCTCTTCTTCTCTCATTGTAGGCTGTTTCTGGGGCTGTACAGCTTCTGTGGGGTTTTGTTCATTCAGCAGCTTCTGGAAATACTCCTTCCATCTGCCTTTGATGTCCTCTGGGCTGGTGAGCAGGCTGTTGCTGGCATCCCTTATGAAGATTGTCTGACTATCTTCTTTATCTTTCTGTCTTTGCCTTTCAGCCTGATATAGTTTCTTTGTGCCCCTTACTGAGTCACTTTCCAGAAGTTGGTGCAGTGCCTCCGATATCCTATTCTTTGCTATTGCAACTTCTTTCTTAGCTTCTTTGTTAGCCAACCAGTAGTCCTTCCTAACCTGGTCATTCTTTTCTGCCTTCCACTTCTTCCTGCACTCCTTTTTTCTTTTGATGACTTCCTGGACTTTTGCATTCCACCATCAGCTTTCCTTATGTACCTTATCTCCATACCTGGCTCAGCCACATATCTTTTCTGTTGTCCTAACACATGCTGTTTTAGGTGCTGCCATTCTTCTTCAACTCCACCTATTTCCTCCTTTTCTTGGGGTGCTAGAGCCCTGAGTAATTCCTTGAACTGTTGTACTTTCTCTCCAGTCAACTTCCAGGTCTCTGTTGACCTTAGAGCGTTCTCTGACCACTGCTTGCAGCTGATTGTAGCAAATGTTTGCAATCATGGATTCTTTATTCCTGTTTCCCCACCCATGTAGACCCAGGAAGTCCTCATATACTGTTTTGTCTGACCCAATATGTGCCTTGAAGTCACCCATTATCAACACCAATTCATGTTGTCCTGCTTTATCTAGTAGGTCCTGCACCTGCTGTCTGAATGCACTCTTTTCCTCACTATCACAACCCTGCTGTCGGGCATAGGCTGAGATAATGACTACTGCCCTATCATTGCACTGGAGTCTGACTGCCATGAGTCTGTCATTAATTCTGATGATATCCCTTACTGCTTTCTAAAGCCTCTCTCTCACCACAATTCCTACACCATTTCTAGCCTGCCCTCCACCTGAGTAGTAGACTCTGGATCCGAAGCCAAGTGGCTTTGCTGCACTGCCCTTCCATCTCATCTCTTGGATACATAGGATATCCAGTCTCCTCTGTATCATCATGTCATCCACTTCCAAGCTGCATTCTGTCAGTGAACCTACATTAAGTGTAGCAATTCTCAGTTCATGTTTAGCAGGTTGGTTGGTTTTACGTCCAGCTTTCGCTCAACAGAGCTATCCCAGGTAACCCAGGCTGGGCAACTAAACACCAGCCAGCCAGTAGCTTATTAACCCATGACTGCTGGGCTTTATTGTAGGCCCACACTGGCCAATAGGGGCACATATACCACTCCCACCATTAGCATGGGTCCCTGGCGTGGATCAGAGTAGGCCGGGTCCTCAACCCACTTATCACCGGTAACTACCCATGCCTATTTTTGGCGACATTTGTCAACATGACCAAATCATCTACAGCCATATTTTACACTGTCAAGTTGCTAGCCCTGCCACGGCATGCAGTCTCTGATCCGTGTTCTCCTATCTTGAGGATACTGCACACCACAGTAGATGCCCAGGCTGGTTGGTCTGTACATCTCTTCGACCTATAGGGCACCATGTAGAGTCTGTGCTGTTGCCCACAGCTTCATTCATTGTTGAGTTTGAGATGGAAACACTCAGCATGTTTTTCAGACATGGGAGAACTCTCCCAGCTGGGGAGATGCAATCAAATATGCAATAATCAGTGAACCTGGTATGCCAAAAGCCATCTACTTTAGCCTGGACTTCTGAGCAATAGATTTCAAACAATAAAGGGCTCAGTACAGATCCTTGTTGTTTGCCATTAGTGATGGGTCAACTAGTGGAGCTGGAATCAGCAACTTTGACAATATGTGTTCTGTCGATGAGCCAGTTGGCTACCCATCTTGTGACATAAGGGTTAATCCACAACTGGGAGAGTTTCGCAATGATACCTGAGTGGAGGATTGTGTCAAAAGCCTTGGCTAGGTCACGATAGGCAGTATGCACTGTCTTACCTTCATCCAAGACTTTGGTAACTTTCTCCAAGAAGTCTACTAGGTTTAATAAGTATGATCTACCCTTAATGAAGCCAAACTGGGTTGGGTCTAGAATTTGAAAGTTGCTTATGTCCTTGTTGATAAGGTCCATGATGATTCTTTCCATGGCCTTGCAGATGAGGCTGGTTTGACTTATGGGCCTATAGTTCCCAGTGTCGGCTGATGGCCCCCCTTTGTGCAAGGGGGATTACTGCTGCTGTTCTTCACTGTTCTGGAACAAAGCCAGTTCTAAGGCTATAGTTAAAGAGAATGCTAAGTAGGTCCACTAGGTCCTGTTCTAGATTGCTTAATAAGCAACCTGGGATGTTATCTGGTCCAGTTAAGACAATGTTTTTGGCCTTGGAGAGTACAGATATGACCTGATCTCTAGAGATACTAGGTAGAGGACTGGAGTCAGATATGCTTTGGGGTATAGCTGTTTGGGACTGGGGAGGGGGGTGAAGTTTACCCTAACTCTGTTAGCTAACAGGTTGACAATTTCCTCCAATATAGTATGAGTGGTACCATCTACTACCAGTTCAGCACATAGCCAGGCATTCCCTTTTAAGTTTTAGATGTAGTTAAAGAATGCCTTATGATTATCCTTAGCTAGGGATGCTATTTTAGCTTTGTAATTAGCTTTAGAGGACTTTGCAACATTTCTAATTTGCTTGTTCAAGCTTTGGAGGGAATTCTTCCTCTGCTGAGTCGGTTCCCTCTTGTTCTTAGACTTCAATTTCTTCCTTTTGTTATATAACCTGTTTATACTTGAGGTCCACTAGGGTGATTTGTTTTTTCGGGAGGACTTGGTTTTAATCCAGTCAAGTACAGTCGAGTCTATACAGTTGCTTAAGTGTTTATACAAGGTATTTGTATACACCTCTGCATAGCAGTCATTGTTGTCTGTGATTGCAGGGGGTACAAGACTTTTTATGCCATCACTTAGTAGGCTGTAGTTTGCTTTGGAGTGTTTTTTTTTTGTTCCTGCGGCAGTGACAGGTTCAATAGTTACTACGAACAGGACTGATTTGTGGTCTAATCTTACCAGGGAGGGCATCACACAGGGGGGAGTGCAGTGATCCCCCATGTTGGTGAGTACTATGTCTAGGACATTTGAGCCCTTTGTGCCGGTGTAGACAGACTATCTGTTCTAGAGCATTTGTACTGATGAAGTCAAGGAACCTCTAGGTGAGCATGTTTGTGCTCGTGTATATCACCCAGTCAGTGGAAGGATAGTTGAAATCTCCTATGACTAAGGTGTTGAGCTGTATGTCGAGTGACTCCAGTACGTCCAGGCTGGCGGTGTGCTTTTCTTGGTTCATGGTGGTGAACTATAGCTGGCAATGATGTGGTAGGGTATTTTGCCTAATGTTAATTGGGTATAGAGTAGTTTTATTGAGCTGTACTGTTTGACCAGTCTCGAGGTGTAGTTGGTTTTAATAAAGATGACTACACCTCCACCTTTGGTGCTTTCACACTCATTTTGAAGTCTGAACGTGTGGAATGCATTGTAGCCTTGCATGGCCATGGTGCTCTCCGTGACCTTGAACCAAGACTCAGTGACTGCACAGATGTTAGCATCTTCCAAGGTGAGGAGTGCTTCCAGTGAATGCAGTTTCATGTTTAGACTCCTAGCATTAAGCAGCAGAACCTTGAGTTTGTCTCGGGTGGATTTTGTTATATCAGAAATTTTGTTGTTTTGTCATTGCGTACAAAAGGCACTATGAGGAGGCAAGCACCTTTGCCAGTATCTAAAAGCCTCAAGGAGACAGGTGCAGATCACCTCTGGCAAAGCAGCATGGCCTGTCAACCATGTCTTTCCAGGCTGACAGGTACTGGATCCCCTGGACTGATACCACAAGCTAAACCAATTGCTGAGGTCAATCATTTTTTGTTTATATTGTGTGATCATCCTGGATGAAGGTAGAATGTTGCCTAGGGCTAGGGTCATACCTGCCTTAGACACATAATCTGAGAGTACAGTCGTGCCTGTCTTCATATAGTCCAGAGAGGCATGTCTCAAGTCATTCACTCCAACATGTACTACGACAGAGTCATAATGGTACTTGTTGAGTAACTTGAGTGCATATATGATTTGACAGATCCTGACACCTGACAGGCAGGTGACTGTGACCTCGTCGTTGTCCAGCCTGGTGAGGGTGACATCTGTTTGTCATACTATGGAGTCACCTATGATCAAGACATTAGGCTTTGAGGTGTTTTGCTTTAGGGCCTTGTTTGTTGAGATAGTGGTGTATGTGTTATTATGTGTAGTAGTTTCTATTTGTATAACAGTGTGAGCAAGTGGTTTACATTTGGTAGGTCTCTGATCTTTTGGTAGGCCTCTAGCAAGTACCTCTTGTATGTGGGGTGATGTGTCATAACCTCATTTTGTGTAAGAGCTGAGATGTTTGTGCTGACAACCTGTTTGATGTCTGGTTTGTTGTTATGTTAAAGCATTGATTCCAAGTTCATAGTGTAATTACATCTCTCCCATAGTGTGGTTGTAAGTATGCACGAGGCAGTTACTACATTGCTTCAGGATGCCCATGTCAGTCAGGCTGGCCAGTGAAATGATGTCAAAGTGTTCATCCATTATAGCAGGTTTTTACCATATGTACTATTAGGGAAGGCAGTGGGCTAGTTTGACCAGTTTTTGTGCTAGGACTAACAAAGGTATTTGTTCTATTAAAGGCTATGGATGATAAGTGTGGCTGTGCTGCTCAGTGCACCCATAGTACAGAAGGGAAGCTTGGCAGGGTTCCACTGACAGAAGTCTAAGGAAAACATGAGTTTCAAGGCACTTGCATGTGTCCAGGGCATCACTATCCCCTGTTGCATGGTGCGCTGCAACATGCAAATGCAAGGTGAAATTAAAACACTTTTAAGCTACTCTACCAATAAGAAAGCAAACAATGAGCTTTCCACCAGAAATCTCCAGCTCAGACAAAGCTGGATCCACATTCTTCTGCCACAAGGGTGCAGGGGAGCCCTTCTTAATGTAAGATGGCTGGTTTACTGCTCAAGTATACCAATAACAGGCTAGATTCAGCAGGGTTCAATCTAGTCTATGCTATCTAGGTATCAGAATAGTGCAAATCAAGTGCAGAGAAATACAAAAACAATAATTAGAGCTGTTTTGTGTGCTTCCCAGCTCAGATAGACCAGGTAAACACCTACTACCACTAGATGAATAATCCCTGACCTCTTAATGTAAAAGCACGGTAAAGGAGTGTTCACTGGAAATGCTACCACAAACAAACCTAAAGATATAGATACAGCAGTGTACTTTAAACACCGTATAAAAGTGTGATTATTCAATAAAAGTACTTTGCTTTGAATAAATGAGTCAAGAACCACTCAGTTGTACAGAAATGTATTACAATTGTGTGTATAACATTTGCTTAGAATTTATACACCACAGATGGCATATGATGTTTATGAATTCTACGGCCTGAGCCAATACAGATCACTACATTTCTAAATATACACATCTCTACAAGAGGTACTGAGTCAACAAATGTAGGGGAAAAAAAGTACTGAGAAGACACTCTCAAGCACTTAGGAAACAAACAACTATAACTCAAGCACAAGGCTATAAAACTGTGAGGCACGGCTGAGTTATTACATGATCCTTATGTGAATTGCTCTTCTATTGTTATAAGTGTTAGAGCAGACTGGCTAAAGCACTGAGATAAAGATTTAGAGACCTGGATTTGAATATTTACAGGTCTTAACTGTTTTTCTTTTTAGTTTTGTGACCATTAGAAAATCAACTTACTTCTAATTATGTGTTTTAGACTTTAAAGAAAAATGAACTTCAATGCACCAGTGGGTGTAACTGGTTAACAAACAGAGTAACAGATAGGCATAACGTCCACTGTATCATGTCTTATATCACTTTGACACTCCTTAGTTGAATTTTCTCTATATATAGTTATTAGTCATTATTATTAAAAGAGCTGAGTTGGAGGGAGTACGACGTGAAACTATGAAGCTAAGTTGTGCCATACAGCTGGGCCACATGAGAGTGAAACAAACAAGGCACTCTTTACGTGCACATCAAAGAGTAGCATATAGGCCTGTCTCCATGGCAGTAAGTTGAGGAGGGCTGGGTTATGTCCACAAATTACTTAGCCTTGTCCTGCATTCTAAGCCAGAATGATTACCATCACTTAAGTTTTATGGAAAGAGGAAATGTACTGGCAACATAGGTCATAGAGGGAAATGGGTCAGAAGAACCACATTTCAAATGATTTTCATTGCTTTCTTATAATCATTTCAATTGAATATGATATTTGCTATATAAAATTGTGTTTGTTTTATCTGTCGATCTGTCTGTCTACATGTATTCTAATGACGGACTACAGATAAAGAGGGTGATATGAACATGTATCTGCTGCATTCTTTGGATATCTTTTATTTATATGCATAAGATTATCAGACGTTTGTCTATATCGTTGCGGCAACATCAGTCTTATTAACATCCCCGTAATATGGCTGTCTTTATTCTGTTTATTAAAATATGAACTAAACTTCACACACTTCAGATGAAAAACATAGGCATACACTCAAAACCCCAAAACAGCTCAACCCATGTAAAATAAGCCTCACAAACCCAATTAGGAGACTTAACCCTTTACACTGAAAAGTTAATGGAGTAGGGAATTATTTACACTGCAAGAAAGCCGCAAAACTCTAATGTATTGCATTATTTCCTGCTTGCAACAGTCTGTGAGTTGTGAAGGACAGGGCATCATCAGGGATAACAGCAGGTGCGGTCTGTAAAATCAGGAAGAAGTGAAGGGGGTGGAGGTGGGTCTGTGTAGGGTGAGGCTGCTAGACAAAGCCAGATGGAAAACTAGATGACACCAGGAAGACTTTTCATACTAGTAGGTGAACTCACTTAAAACTTAATAGACCGGTCCAGTATTATGATGGATTTTATGAACACTATGAAGAATAAAACTCTAATTAGTGACTGAATGTAAGGGTCCATGTTTTACACGGTCAGGCTAAGACAATAAGGAGAGACATTTGGGACATTCTGTGAGCTCAAGGACAAGTATGGGGTATATTGGTGTGTATGTGTGTGGAGGGATTGAATAGGGGGTTGCCTGTGCTAATGCAATGCATAGGCTATCAGTGTTAACTACCCCAAGGAAGGTGTTAATTTTCACTAGGGGTAAGTAAGGGCAATTTGGAGACATGCAAATTAGCTGATAATGACTGCCTAAATAAAAATAACTAATTAAAAGTATAAGTAAGCTGTAAAACTAACAAATTCAAATATAACCGTCAATATTTTATATATATATATATATATATATATATATATATATATATATATATGTGTGTGTGTGTGTGTGTGTGTGTGTGTGTATATCTGTATTTATATATATATATATATATATATATATATATATATATATATATATAAAATATACATATGTAAAATCTTAAGTTATGAGCTTCATTGCTGTACACTCTTCTTAGTTTTGCTCTACCTGTATATAATTCTCACTGTATGCGTCTATTATTCCACCATTAATTTCACTGTACATGTTCTAATATTCTTTTTTATTCTGTTGATCATAGTCATTGCTGAAAAAGTTCTTTGAAGCAACCTACCCACCATGTTAACTAATGTGTAAGTAAATAAGCAAACAAACAAATGAATTAATCATAATCTAGTCTTCTTCTTCTTTATAAACACATCTTCTGGGATGGAATTCCTCTCTCTTACAGATTCCCTGTCATAGACTGTGTCTTGAATGTTTTAGTATTTCAAAAGCTTTTAGAAATACACATAATTTTCCATTCAGGGTATGCTAAAATGATCTATGCAGGAAGCAACACTGATAATTTCTAACCATTTTTGAGGACTTTTACGCAGACCTTTACTACTTTAATAGAATTCTGAGTGAAAACGAAACAAAAATATTCTTAGCTAAAATACATTTCCTTATTCTTTCTCTGGTTGCAAGATGCTAAATGTTGAATGATTCAGAGTTGCCTAATTCAGGCAAACTAAATGGCTGTAAAGTGATATCAGCACATTCATTTTCTAATATTACCGTGACTTATGTTTATTTTTAGGGAGTGTGGTCTTTCTTCATCCGCCTCCTTTAATAGAATCATTTTGAAGCAGAATCAGCCCTTTCTAAGAATATCTATCATTAGAGCTGGTTTGAGTCATTCAGAGCACTGGCTTTTTTATGGCCACCCTACGTGTTTACCTGGCCTTAAATATCTTGGCTACAGTATACATAGATGAATCATGGCTGCTATGTTAACACTTCAGCTTGCTGTGGGTCTACAGGCAACTCATTTTTTCTTCATATTAGTGTTAATTCATCTGGGTTGAATAGAGCCATCAACTTCCCTAAAATGGCAATGACTGTACATATTCTATAGTTCTCCTCTTGAATATATCACTGATGCATATTTGAAGAGACAGAAAGAGAGACTGAGACAGAGAAAAGTGCTAGAAAGAGAAAAAGAAAACCATCCACCTCTGTAGTACAAAATACAAGGTGGCAATGTCACTGGCTCACCCGTTACTATAGTACTAGTCAGAGCTGTGATTGGCTGCTTTAGGCTGCATCCCCACTTGCATTCTTCATTTTTCAGCCCCACTTTGAATATAAGATGTCAGCCTGTTGAATATGTGCAGGGATGTGTAAAAGCCCCAAATGTGCCTACTTTTGGGAAATATTATTGTGTCAGACTTTTTTTCCATTAAAGGATTGCATCTCTCAAATACCTCAGTCTTTTACACTTGTTTCAGTTCAGAGTAATACAAGTCTATTCGGAAACCTTGGTAACCAGCATAAAAGGTAAGGCATGCATTGCCTCTCAGCCCTCTCTGCCTTAGATCTAGACTAGCATATTCCCTGCTGTTCTTATTTAAATGACTAGGAGCTATAAATACACCTTTACCTTAATAAACTGAAAGATCACAACCATCTCCCCATACTGCAGAGCAAAGGAATGCAACAAACAGTAATGGGAGCTCATGTCTTGGGTGGGAAAGGTGTCGGAAGGTAAGTAACTTTCTTTAAATAGATTAAAGATGGAATACTGGGTATATTTCTCAAGGTAAGATATTAGATGGGAAGACATACAGGTAGGAAGGTTTTGCTGGGTCATGCTGAACAGATATAGTGTAGAATTCTGAACTTACTTGTGGAAGCCATCCTAAAGTTTAGAGTTGTTGGACATTCATGGGGAAGATTGCATGATTAAAAATGGCATGTCAGTATTAATATCATGCAAGCAGCATTGCATTTGACACCTAGATCATTACTTTGTCTTCTCCTGTCAAGGGAAACTGTAAAATTATTGGCCTGCCTTCCAGTGTCAGACAGCTATGTTGGTTTCCGGCATTTAGCTATCAGTGTTTCACACCACCTGTTCTTAGGAATTAGCAAATCTATTAACAGAAGGAGTCAACTTTACTCATGAGCAAAGACATACACTGCACTGTTTTCTTTTGAAAAAGTATAATTGATTTCACAAAGCTGTATTTTGCTGAATCTGTTGAAATTTAACATAAAAAATAAAAATTAGTGCAGTCAATCTGTCACATGATAGAAATGTGACTCGTGACTTATAAACATAAGCACACTCATAAAAGAGTGACAGTTTCTACACAAGTCAGCATACAAAAGTCTAAAAATCACACCAAAAGTGTTTTTCAGAGGAGAGAGCAAAGTCCTCTGGCATTACCCCGGCATTACTCCACAATCTTGATACTTCTGTATACTTACTCCAACACTGTTGTACCTCAGGGGAAACAATTATGCACTGAGATGCTGCCATTTGAACCTTTAAATACAACACACAAAAATCACATATTAGTGATAGCACACTATGATGTCACTCCCTAATTTATCGTAATTAATTTTGGCAACTCAATCAGTTGCTGTATTGGTTGTTTTAAGAAATAAGTTATCAATCCCTGCTACTTCTGTTTTAGTCAGAATTTCAAATTTAAACTGAATACAAAGTAAATGAATGACCACTGGTGCTTCAGCTACTGGACCACGCAGAAAGACATGATGAAACCTAATATGCAGGTGTCAGAGTCAGAAAAACACTGATCTTGTGTAGTATCTTGCCTTCTCCAAGACTGTTGCCTAGATACCAAGATAAAGTAATTGGCTTTCACTATTGGTTAAGTACTTGGTGTTGTTATAAGGGGTTCCAGTACACGTCAGACTGGGATGAAATGCACATAAGAATTCCTTTTTCTCCTCAGATGACTTACACCTAAAGACTTTTCTGCCTTAATAATGTCTGTTTTTGCACAGTCCCCATACTTGATGTTCCAACAGAGCAATCTCAAACTCAGATTTGTACAACACCATGGTGGCACTATTCAGTGCTAGAAATCTAAATAGAAAAATGCCAGAAGATGAGGCCCTCCTGCAACTTGAACATGTTCATATTTATATAGTTACTTAGGACATGGTCTCAGCACTCCCTCTCTACCAGGGTTTAGTGTCTGTTATGCATTCAGGCCCTTGGATAACTACAAGGGAGTATCTGTATTTGCCAGAAACACTATCACCTCACATTAAATTACCCATGACCCTAACTTGGAGCTCTGGGTGATCCAAACCACCCTTAACTGTTTGTTTGGCTTTTCGGCTTTTCCCGGTTAGGGGTCGCCACAGCGGAACTCTGGACCGCTAATGATTGGCAGGCGATTTTTATTTTGCCGAGTTGCCAGCCCAATGCCCAACCATTAGTGAAGGCACTCCCATTCATGCATGTCTTTCTGAGGCCACTCGACCGCAGGGAGGACATGCAGACTCCACACAGAAGGCACTCAAGCCAAGAATCGAACAGGAGAACCTCTTGCTGTGAGGTAACAGTGCTAAATCACCCTTAACCAATCCAACTATTACTTAATTGCTAAGTACAGAGCCCCATCAATGTCTCCCAGAGATCTTGGAAATTAAACTTAACACCTCTGAGGCCTTAGACATTAAATGCCTTCTTGCTAGGAGGCATCAGTTACGCAACCACTGATTGGCACACGTGTGCCTCTAAAATGGACATACTCAGCATTTCTAGACTCTGTTAATACCAATGTGCTGCAGCAAATGGCACAACTACCCACTAGAGACTCTAGTATGATTGACTTTGTCCTTACTGCCATATCATCCTTCTTGTACCCTACTCTCTGTCTTCTTATTTCTACTTAAATATCACCACAAATCAGCCATCTCTATCACCAAATTAAACTACCTTTAAGGACTTCACCAGGGCAAACTTACTTCATTTTCTATAAGACCTACACAAAATTGTCAACAATCCTGTGCTAATGGGTTGGGAGGGTGGCCAAATGGTTAAGGTGTTTGCCTTACAAACACAAGGTGCAGGGTTTGAATCTCACAAGAGATAATTGGCTAGGCTTAAAATGGCTCGGCAGGGCAGTTAGCTTACTACTAACCTATGAACCTACTCAAATGGACTCAGTTGATAGGGCTGCCACATTCACCTCTGTCTTTTATAAGCACCTAAACAGGTTGTTTAGAAATCTCACTGTCCTTATAGTCTAAATCTAATGGTAAATTCAGGAATAAACCTCTGTGTTGGATCTCCCATATTAAACTATGTGACAAAAAGTAAAACCATGACAATTTGTGAGGAAAATTTGTAAAAAACACTTCCTATTCCTACCTCAAGATGACACTGAAACATGCCAACAAGGAACTTAAGAAATCTCTAAGAAAATGTAAAGCAGAATAGAAGGTTAAGTTCACTGCAGATACCATAGGAAACTATGCATTCCTCTTCAATGTAATCAGAAAATTAAAGAATAATGTCCACCCATGAAATCAATAAATCCATAATAATACCACACATTCCAATCCCAAGGACAAATTTAGTACTGACTTAACCATGCATACCAACAATGTTGCACCTGCTATCCCTAAAATATTTAGCTTCCCCTGAAATTACCTTGTAACAAGTTTTAGAATCCATATCAAAGGCTAAAAATAACACTAACATGGGACCAGACAACCCACCAGACTGCATTCTCATTACTGTCAGGTATGCACTATCTGAGCCTTCACTTAAACTGTTGAACCAGAAATTAACCACAGGGTTTGTGCATAATAAATGGAGAACAGCCACAGTGACTCCATACACAAGGGTGGCTTATCTCTTATATGTAAAAGTTTACTGATTTAGACCCCAGTTAGTTTGGTTTTGTGAAGGGTAAGTTTTGTCACCTGTATCTAGTAACCTTCTTTGAAAAGGTTACAGATGCTGTAAGACAGTGGTCACTCCATACACACTCCTTAATCTCAACGTGGCCAAGCCTTTTTCACACTACCCCAATGCTGCTATTATTGAAAAATTAGTCAACTTTATGTAAACCCCTACATCTGGCTGTCTAACAGATCTCATGCTGTTAAAGTTGTTAGTACCCTCTCATCTTAAATTATCTTAAAATTGTAAATAATGAGATATCCTGGGATCAGTGCTGGACACACTCTTATTTGACATTTACTTTGTAGACATCCAGGCCAATATCCTAGAAGTATAGTTGACCACATTTGCTGATGACTGCAAGTTGGGCATGGTCATCCACTGATTCTAAACAGCTCCAGCAAACTAAATATAAAAATTGCAGTGTAGCAGGTTCAGCAAAAAAGCTTCACCCATTCCATAGGCTATAAATGGTACTCTTCTTCAAACAGACACAAATATAAAATATCTAACGACTTATGTGGACGACTTTCTGTCGCACATTTGATCATCGCATTTCATTCATAGTCAAGAAATTCTATCTGCCCATGTTAATTTCTAAGTGAATATTTTCAAAATACAAAGAATTCAGCTTTAAATCATTATCCTTCCATCATTAAATAAAATATACCCCATCTGATATTTACAAATCCAAGCATGTCACTCATCTGGAAAGGCCCCACAGATTCTAGCCAAGAAAACTAAAGGCCTTAAATCTTGTAATCCTCACTACATCTGACCCTGATATTGCAGGAGGTCTGCCATAAGGCCCTACACCTGTGAAAGTTGTCAGTGTTTAATAGCCTGCAGTCACTACATGCGACCTTGTCATTGCAGGAGCTCTACCATAAGGCCCTATACCTACAAGTTTACTGAGAGTTTTGTCATTGTTTAATGTAAGCATATTTATAATGAAGAACCTTGCTGTGTATTAACTTTAATAAGGTAAATATGTGCCTGCTCTTTGAATGAAAATCTCTGTGAAATAGTCTGTGCACTCTAAGGACCTCTTATTAAGATGGCCATGGTCCCCTTTTACTTGACCAGTAGACTATACTACATATGCCAGTTTTTTAGTTTTGGGAAATGCCAGATAATCTGTTTTACTCTCATCTCTTTGTTAATTGCTTTGTTCTGGCTATAATTTGATTGATTTCAGTTTTAAATTGACCTGAGGGTGGTAAACCCGCTATGCTTGGCTTTGCTTCACTCCCCTACTCCATGATGATTTTGAATGGAGAATTACTCAGCGTGAAAACAGGACTTTAGTTGTTAAGCAAGTTAGTAGTCTACAACAAAAATAAATTTGATTTTGGAATCATCTCCTCTTTCAGCTAAGATACACCCCCCAAGCCAGAAAAAAAAAATAAAATGTTTAAGTATGAGCTAAAAAAAAGTTGAATTGCCGTGAAGATGCCAATGTTGTAGTACTTAAAATTTGATACGGACCATCTTTTCTTTCTAGCTGATCCTATTTTGAGTGTTGTGATATTATTTAAATCTTGATCTGGGCATTCTCTGGAATGCAAATACATACTCCAGGGATTGGTATTAGACTCAAGAAGCCACCAATAATTGATAGCCTTTATCGAGGGTTTACAGGAGTGTGCAGCCATGAGGGGGGTGGAGATAGCTATTGTGACCACCTGTGTTGTTGTGAATGATTCATCCCACCCCCCCCAGCACCAGCAGGTGAAGTTAGGTCATTCAAATGCTATGACTGTTGATATACCAGCAAAGGAACATGATTAGGAAGTGATCCCATGGCTGCCAGAATGACAGCCCCTCCCCAATAACTTCACATCTCTTCTTCAGTGAAAGTCCTGGGTCTGGAGAACAAATGAGCCCTGTGTCACTGGGGGATGACTCAATGGTCAACAGACACAGGAGCAAAAAGTACCTAGAAAAAAGTAAATTAAAAATAAGAAACATCATCTTGTTGCAAACATGCATTCTCTGCGATTGTTTAGTTCAGACTTGTGATAATCCATTTTGTATTTGTAATGCAAGATTCCAAAATTATGCACTAACATATTGCATCCCGCTGTTGGGGACTAAACACACTCTTATATTATTGTACACCTAAAACTGTGGTAAAATCTAGTCAGAGAAATATTGTTTCCCAGTAAGGGAAGGAGACAGAAATCGGTCAAATATCAGGTGTGTGACGAATGCTGAAGATTTAGTACACAACAAGGACAGCTGACTGCCAGCTCTAGATACTGACGGCTTCGCGGTTTTTATATAACTCCAGTGTTAAATTTTGAAGATAATGATTGTAAGCATTGTTGTATAAACATGGCACAAATTAGTATCTTGAATGAAATATTATTTTACACCTGAGGTGCCAAAACATATCATTCAGGATTTTAAAGACTATAAAAGTCTCTGCTGTGAGACAGAATGACAATGAATGTATTGAACAGTTATAGTCAAAAATACTGGAAATTAACAAGTAAATGTTGAAATAATGTACTGCTTGGTCATAGCTTAGCCATTTTATTACATCTATGCACCATATTTACAACATAGTCCAATTACTCAGCTTAATGAACTTAGAATGAAAACATTCAGGTCACAATATCATAGTGTTGATTCTCACATTATTTCAATTTATCCATGTATGAAAACTATGAAAAATAAATACAGATGGTAATGTTTATTTCTACAGAAAAAAAACACTTTTTTGATACAAATCTATTATG
The DNA here is from genome assembly GCF_019279795.1 of Protopterus annectens. Taxonomy (NCBI): domain Eukaryota; kingdom Metazoa; phylum Chordata; order Ceratodontiformes; family Protopteridae; genus Protopterus; species Protopterus annectens. The sequence continues at coordinate 263,961,713 of NC_056750.1, forward strand.
GCCAGAATTTAAAAAATAATGCATATCATATTTGTAAAACCTAAAAAGAACCTGCATTGCTGAAATAATTATTGTCCGGTACAGCAAACTGGGAAACTGATGAAACAGATTATTCTTCAAGTATTTAAAAACACTATCATTTTCATGGCATAAATGCCAACCTAAAAATGAGCATATGTTTAAATAGTGCATAACATTTACTAAAAATGGCTGATGATAGAGGTACGTGCTCTAGGGTAAACTATGCCAGAATAATAATCTTTGCCACATAACCCTATGCTCAGATATGGTTCATATGCCTATGCATTAAAGCTGGACTATATCTCATTATACAATGACCCCCCATTAATATTCTTAAACATGCACGCTGATTGGCCAGTGTGCTCATTGTAAATCCCATTATATACCAACGGAAAAAGGTCCGGTCGCACGGACTTTTTTTCGCTAGTATAAAGTGCTAAAAACATTTTTTTTAACAAATAAAAAAGAAAAAAAAGAAAAAAATGGAGCAACAGAGACTTTCTTTTCTCCGTTGCTTCTGTTTCAAAGCATTGATATACTGGGTATGCATGGGACACAAGTCCCATATGCATGCTCAGTACATCAAAACAAGGAAGCAGTGTACCACAACCAGCGGAAGAACAGTTATGCACCGTTATACAAAGACATTATTTAATGTCATTGCATAATAGCAATAACAGACTCCGTGATTGTGGTATATTGAAATTTACCCACGGTTGGCTTTATTTGATCACTTGGGCTTCCCCATCGCCTCATGATTAAACCACACCAACCGTGGGTAAATCTTCAATATACCACATCATGTTGTTGGTTATTGTTTAATTATAATACAGCCTTGGCTTAACTTTTCATTTTATTGCTACTACTACAAGGCTGCCCTTTTTATATTTGCTGCATTTTTGCCTGCAGTTCCATGTCTCTCTGTAGTTCCCTCTCTCCATCTTCCTTTTCCCTTCTGCCATTCTGACTGCTGATGTGGGGAGGGTGAGGGGCACTGGTCAACTTTATGTTGATGAGGAACTGAGGAGGAATAGAAATTAAATGTAGTTGTAGCAGCATTTTGGAGGAGTCACATGATGCCAAAGCTCACCCATTCCTCATCAACATGGAGAGCTCCAGTTACCAGGAAGTACTTCAAGCTCCAGGGGTTCCATTGATACTAAAAACTGCCTACATCAAGTCTCCAGAAGAGTTTTGAAATGATTGGATGCATTAATTTTCCATATCCTGCCCAGACCTCTGCTAGTTTGATTCTGTTAGTAAATCCAGGAAATTCATCTACTGTTCATGTAAGTTTTTTTCCTCTGTCACCATCTGGTGATAAGTTTATTTTTGCACTGTGTAGAACATATTTAAAGACTTTTCTTACTCTAACTTTATTTCATAAGCAGAGCACAAAAATATCCATGAATAAGAGAAATTTGATTTTCTGTGCTGACTACCTAGGAAGACCAATGCCAACATAAATATCTATGACTAGAAGTGATTTAATTCTATATAATGGCTACTTAGGAAGACCAGTGCTAACAGGAGGGGATAATCCTGTAAAGAAACGTGGCATTAAAGAACAAACATTCATGATTATGGCCCAATATAGGCATGTAAGAGGCAGGTTGGACTCTTTCTGGCTTTAAGAGCCAAAAATCATAGCATTATGCCAGGAACAGCTTGGTGGATTACACTGCAATACTGAACTATAAAGTAATACCGACTGTGAAATGAAGAGGTCTAAGGCAATTTTCTGGTCTCCTACTGACATGACATCTGGGTCCAGAACTTTACTTGATTGTCTGTACTTGATAATTTGCTTCATCTCATCAGTATTTTTTGAGGTGAGGCAGTTTTTGATGACATCTGGAATAAGCGTTATACTTGTAAAATGTCTAAGAAATTGAACTGCATCACAGCGATTGGGTGCCAGACTCAGTATAAGGATGATGGGAGCCTAGATAAAGGTGATGTCATCATGCAAGTGTGCAGATCCCTCACACTTCCTCATTACACACTTAAGCTAAGGAGTATAGAATAGTTTGTATGTCCAGGGCATTAGGGCTTAGCAGAAAAAAAAATTGTGAGTCGGTGTAAGCAGGCTCCTCACCTAACCTGTTCCACTCAGCAGTGCATGATGCTCACTCCTCTTATAGCCTATGGACAATTGGAGGACCTTCATGTATAGGATTGTCATGAGTCACACTCAGGAACTCTTACACAATGGGGAATTGCCATAGATAGCAGCATCAGAGTTGGCAGTGGAGAGCATCTAATGTTAACAAGAGTATTGAAAGATAAATCTATGAGAAAGGAAGTTTCTTCTAAAAGTTGGTAAGCTGCTGTAGATGACTTTAAGCCAGGGTTTCAGTGTTACAGATCCTGCATCCATTTGAATTTTGGACACTATCATAGCTGTCTTGCTCTGTTGAAACTAAATGGACAAAGATTTACCAGATGTGAGGTATCAATCAAAATGTTTAGCCTGACCATTTTGTTGTGAGGCATTTATCTATGCCTAAGATTCATTGAGTTTAACTAGAGACTTAGTTACAGTATGAGCCATCTGTGTAAGGGTTGCAGTGTGTCCAGTGTGCCAGCTTATCAATCCCAAATGGAGGGAGCTTATGGAGCCCGACTACAGGAACAGCATGTTGGAAAGATCTGTAAAATGCAATCCCCCACTTCCTGTATCCATTACCTTATAATGTTCTGAATCTGTTAAATGTGTTTCTTGAAGACATACAAAATACTGCTTTGTACCATTTAATATACATAAACGCAATATCACTTTTTCAGGTTAGTGATTATTTTCATATTCCATTAGAAAACAGATAACTTTGGTTATAAGTAAAAAAATATATAGAGTTCTCTGACTGAAAAAACAGATGTCTTTTTTGCTCCAAATTAAGCTGCCCACACTAAAGAATAAAACACATACCACAAGCTAACACTTTATTCATACATACCAACAGTATAAATATCACCTCTTCTGCTAAAATCAAACAGCTTTAAAGACAGAAAAATATTTTAACTTTTGGTTTCCAAGGAGAGAACTACAAAGCCTTTTAGAGTCCATAGTACACTCTCCTGGGTGAATCTTAGATAACTAACGTAAGAACCATCAGGTGAACTCATTCCTAGGAACATGAAGGGAACGCTTACCTTGTGAAGATATGTGACTGTGAAACTTAGCCTTTGTTCTGTAACTAATCATAGGATGGGAAGTAGAAAAGTATCCGGTAAGAACTGATGCCACTGTTATCATGTGGCCAAGTGAAAGTCAGGGCGCCCATAAAAATCGAATTTTCCTTGATAAAATTGTTGTGAGGTGGTGGTAAATAAACAGGAGAGTATAGTTTAACTTTCATATTTGTATTTGATTACTTACAGTCATTTTGTTTGAGCAGAATTTCCATTCTCTCATCCAGGTGATGTACGGCCTCAAGAGCAGGTAAAAAAGGTGATTAATTTGTTTGCATTGTATTTAGTGAACAAAGTAATGCTGATACTCAGATAACAGCAAAGAATTAGTACACAACAAGGACAGCTGACTGCCAGCTCTAGATACTGACTGCTTCATGGTTTTTATATACCTCCAGTGTTAAATTTTGAAGATAATGATTGTAAGCATTGTTGTATAAACATGGCACAAATTAGTACCTTGAATGATAATGTTACACCTGAGGTGCCAAAACATATCATTCAGGATATTAAAGACTATAAAAGTCTCAGGTGTGAGACAGAATGACAATGAATGTATTGAACAGTTATAGTCAAAAACACTGGAAATTAACAAGTAAATGTTGAAATAATGTACTGCTTAGTCATAGCTTAGTCATTTTATTACATCTATGCACTATATTTACAACATAACAGTCCAATTACTCAGCTTAATGAACTTAGAATGAAAACATTCAGGTCAAAGTATCATAGTGTTGATTCTCACATTATTTCAATTTATCCATGTATGAAAACTATGAAAAATAAATACAGATGGTAATGTTTATTTCTACAGAAAAAAAACACTTTTTTGATACAAATCTATTATGGCCAGAATTTAAAAAAATAATGCATATCATATTTGTAAAACCTAAAAAGAACCTGCATTGCTGAAATAATTATTGTCTGGTACAGCAAACTGGGAAACTGATGAAACAGATTATTCTTCAAGTATTCAAAAACACTATCATTTTCATGGCGTAAATGCCAACCTAAAAATGAGCATATGTTTAAATAGTGCATAACATTTAGTAAAAATGGCTGATGATAGAGGTGCAGTGCTCTAGGGTAAACTATGACAGAATAATAATCTTTGCCACATAACCCTATACTCAGATATGGTTCATATGCCTATGCATTAAAGCTGGACTATATCTCATTATACAATGACCCCCCATTAATATTCCTAAACATGCACGCTGATTGGCCAGCGTGCCCATTATAAATCCCATTATATACCAACGGAAAAAGGTCCAGTCGCACGGACTTTTTTTCGCTAGTATAAAGTGCTAAAACATTTTTTTTAACAAATAAAAAAGAAAAAAAAGAAAAAAATGGAGCAACTGAGACTTTCTTTTCTCCGTTGCTTCTGTTTCAAAGCATTGATATACTGGGTATGCATGGGACACAAGTCCCATATGCATGCTCAGTACATCAAAACAAGGAAGCAGTGTACCACAACCAGCGGAAGAACAGTTATGCACCGTTATACAAAGACATTATTTAATGTCATTGCATAATAGCAATAACCGACTCCGTGATTGTGGTATATTGAAATTTATCCACGGTTGGCTTTATTTGATCACTCGGGCTTCCTCATCGCCTCATGATTAAACCACACCAACCGTGGGTAAATCTTCAATATACCACATCATGTTGTTGGTTATTGTTTAATTATAATACAGCCTTGGCTTAACTTTTCATTTTATTGCTACTACTACAAGGCTGCCCTTTTTATATTTGCTGCATTTTTGCCTGCAGTTCCATGTCTCTCTGTAGTTCCCTCTCTCCATCTTCCTTTTCCCTTCTGCCATTCTGACTGCTGATGTGGGGAGGGTGAGGGGCACTGGTCAACTTTATGTTGATGAGGAACTGAGGAGGAATAGAAATTAAATGTAGTTGTAGCAGCATTTTGGAGGAGTCACATGATGCCAAAGCTCACCCATTCCTCATCAACATGGAGAGCTCCAGTTACCAGGAAGTACTTCAAGCTCCAGGGGTTCCATTGATACTAAAAACTGCCTACATCAAGTCTCCAGAAGAGTTTTGAAATGATTGGATACATTAATTTTCCATATCCTGCCCAGACCTCTGCTAGTTTGATTCTGTTATAAATCCAGGAAATTCATCTACTGTTCATGTAAGTTTTTTTCCTCTGTCACCATCTAGTGATAAGTTTATTTTTCCACTGTGTAGAACATATTCAAAGACTTTTCTTACTCTAACTTTATTTCATAAGCAGAGCACAAAAATATCCATGAATAAAAGGAATTTGATTTTCTGTGATGACTACCTAGGAAGACCAATGCCAACATAAATATCTATGACTAGAAGTGATTTAATTCTATATAATGACTACTTAGGAAGACCAGTGCTAACAGGAGGGGATAATCCTGTAAAGCAACATGGCATTAAAGAACAAACAATCATGATTATGGCCCAATATAGGTGTGTAAGAGGCAGGTTGGACTCTTTCTGGCTTTAAGAGCCAAAAATCATAGCATTATGCCAGGAACAGCTTGGTGGATTACACTGCAATACTGAATTATAAAGTAATACCGACTGTGAAATGAAGAGGTCTAAGGCAATTTTATGGTCTCCTACTGACATGACATCTGGGTCCAGAACTTTACTTGATTGTCTGTACTTGATAATTTGCTTCATCTCATTAGTATTTTTAGAGGTGAGGCAGTTTTTGATGACATCTGGAATAAGTGTTATACTTGCAAAATGTCTAAGAAATTGAACTGCATCTAAATGGAATATTTTGAGGAAATCTATCATAAAGAAAGTCAGGTTCATTGGCACAGAGGGCTAAAGCCCTGACTATAACCTAGGTGACTCAAGTCTGAGGGACGATGGGGAGAAGAGGAATGACAATGCTCATTTCTCTCTAAGACAAGGGTTGCAGGGACAAGCTAGAGATAAGGCTGCTGCTGCTATGGTTCTAGTGATGCTATCAGAGATCACAGCGATTGGGTGCCAGACTCAGTATAAGGATGAAGGGAGCCTAGATAAAGGGGATGTCAACATGCAAGTGTGCAGATCCCTCACACTTCCTCATTACACACTTAACCTAAGGAGTATAGTATAGTTTGTATGTCCAGGGCATTAGGGCTTAGCAGAAAAAAAATTGTGAGTCGGTGTAAGCAGGCTCCTCACCTAACCTGTTCCACTCAGCAGTGCATGATGGCTCACTCCTCTTATAGCCTACATATGGACAATTGGAGGACCTTCATGTATAGGATTGTCGTGAGTCACACTCAGGAACTCTTGCAGAATGGGGAATTGCCATAGCTATCATCATCAGAGTTGGCAGTGGAGAGCATCTAATGTTAGCAAGAGTATTGAAAGATAAATCTATGAGAAAGGAAGTTTCTTCTAAAAGTTGGTAAGCTGCTGTAGATGAATTTCAGCCAGGTTTTCAGTGTTACAGATCCTGCATCCATTTGAATTTTGGACACGAATAGCTGTCTTGCTCTGTTGAAACTAAATGTACAAAGATTTAACAGATGTAAGGTATCAATCAAAATGTTTAGCCTGACCATTTTGTTGTGAGGCATTTAGCTATACCTAAGATTCATTGAGTTTAACTAGAGACTTAGTTACAGTATGAGCCATCTGTGTAAGGGTTGCAGTGTGTCCAGTGTGCCAGCTTATCAATCCCAAATGGAGGGAGTTTATGGAGCCCAACTACAGGAACAGCATGTTGGAAAGATCTGTAAAATACAATCCTCCACTTCCTGTATCCATTACCTTATTATGTTCTGAATCTGTTAAATGTGTTTCTTGAAGACATACAAAATACTGCTTTGTACCATTTAATATACATAAATGCAATATCACTTTTTCAGGTTAGTGATTATTTTCATATTCCATTAGAAAACAGATAACTTTGGTTATAAGTAAAAAAATATATAGAGTTCTCTGACTAACTGAACAAACAGATGTCTTTTTTGCTCCAAATTAAGCTGCCCACACTAAAGAATAAAACACATACCAAAAGTTAACACTTTATTCATACATACCAACAGTATAAATATCACCTCTTCTGCTAAAATCAAACAACTTTAAAGACAGAACAATATTTTAACTTTTGGTTTCCAAGGAGAGAACTACAAAGCCTTTTACAGTCCATAGTACACTCTCCTGGGTGAATCTTAGATAACTAACGTAAGAACCAGCAGGTGAACTCATTCCTAGGAACATGAAGGGAACGCTTACCTTGTGAAGATATGTGACTGTGAAACTTAGCCTTTGTTCTGTAACCACTCACAGGACGGGAAGTAGAAAAGCATCAGGTAAGAACTGATGCCGCTGTTATCATGTGGCCAAGTGAAAGTCAGGGCGCCCATAAAAATCGAATTTTCCTTGATAAAATTGTTGTGAGGTGGTGGTAAATAAACAGGAGAGTATAGTTTAACTTTCATATTTGTATTTGATTACTTACAGTAATTTTGTTTGTGCAGAATTTCCATTCTCTCATCCAGGTGATGTACGGCCTCAAGAGCAGGTAAAAGAGGTGATTAATTTGTTTGCATTGTATTTAGTGAACAAAGTAATGCTGATACTCAGATAACAGCAAACTTCATCCACATGGCACTTATAAGATGGCCCTTTTACAGACAGCTGATTGAGATAGATTAATTCCACAGCCTAAATCCTAAATAATTACAGTCTGAAGAAGGAGATTTAATGAAATGGAATATGTTAGGTTAAATGTGGCACTGGCATTTCAAGCAATGGTTACAAGGTTTAGGGGATTAGGCTTCGGACATAACAGTGGCTACAGAATCTGTCAATGTTGGGAGAGAAGGCAGAAAACACTGACACACAAGTACGAGAAGACATAAGTTCTTATAAAATAAAACAAAAATACTAGTAATAGTAATGAAAATACTTTGTTATTGTATATGAAGTGAGTGCCTCGCAAATGTACAGATTGTTATTGTATATGAAGTGAGTGCCTCGCAAATGTACAGATTGTTATTGTATATGAAGTGAGTGCCTCACAACTGTACAGATTGTTATTGTATATGAAGTGAGTGCCTCGCAACTGTACAGATTGTTATTGTATATGAAGTGAGTGCCTCGCAACTGTACAGATTTTTGCAAATTGTCCAGATTTTTTCCTCATATTTCTGGTCCATTTTTCATAAAATAGTGGTTTTCTGTCAAATTAGTGGCAAATCATTAAAGACTGAAGTTAGAAAATAATGAAAGATATTTGAGTTGCACACTCCACACCCTTCAGAAAATTCATGCTAATGTAAAACCTGTTATTCTATCAACTTTCTAAGTTTGTAAGAGCAATATTTAAAAAAGTGCCCGTATTTAAAGCCTCTTTCCCACTTTTATTTATGGCTTTGTCCAGATTTCTTTTTCAAACATAAAGCCGAAATAATTAAGCACAGCATTATAAATCAGCACATGCCCAAGCATGACATACCCTAATCCTACATGAGCAACTTACCTCGCCTCAACCTTACTTCTCTTTAATCCTCTGCTCTAACTCCTGCAGGCATTAACTTCACCTAGGCAGCATTCTGCATACCCCTACAATCCCCTTTTATCCCTATCCCCAAATCCTATCTCTGCAATTAGTTTTTGTAGTTCCACTTTTAATCCCTAGCTGCACCTCCTTTACCTGCTATTTGTTTTTGTACCTTCATGTCACTCTTTGTTGGGTTGTATGTAACCTGTTCATATCAATGTTTGTTGTGTTGTACTTAACCTGTTCATATCTATGTCTGTTGGGTTATACTTAACCTGTTCATATCAATGTTTGTTGGGCTATACTTAACCTGTGTATATCAAAGTTTGGTGGGTTGTATTTAACCTGTTCATATCAATGTTTGTTGGGTTGTACTTAACCTGCTCATATCAGTGTTTGTTGGGTTGTACTTAACCTGTTCATATCAATGTTTGTTGGGTGGTACTTAACCTGCTCATATCAATGTTTGTTGGGCTATACTTAACCTGTGTATATCAGTTTGGTGGGTTGTATTTAACCTGTTCATATCAATGTTTGTTGGGTTGTACTTAATCTATGTATATCATAGTTTGTTGGGTTGTACATAACCTGTTTATATCAATGTTTGTTGGGTTGTACTTGACCTGTGTATATCATGGTTTATTGGGTTGTACTTCACTATATGTCTATGACCTTTATTTCACGTAAAGCTTGTTTTAAAAAAGAAAAATCTGTTTGTTCTTGGAATAACACTGTTTCCTTCTGTATTATTTACAAATTCATATAAATAACTAAATACGTCTAAATAAAAAATAGCACTACCTTATTGAAAGTGTTTTATTTCTGTGTTGAAAATGACTAGGTTTTGATTGTCTCTAGTCCATCCAGATAAATAATTCCAGTGGGTCAATGCACAAAAAGAAAAAAAGCTTGTCATCCAGGATATTTAATGAAACACAATATGTTGGGTTACATGTGGAATAGGTAATTCGAAAAAAGATTAAAAATGTAAGGGATTTGGCTCCTCACATAATGGGTCTATATTAGAAAATCGAAGTTTCAAAACTTCAAATGTTCTAATATCGACCCTTATTCAGCAAAAGCTGAAAACATCGAACATACAGAACAGCAAATTTTTTCCTAGGGAAAAAAATTGCTGTTCCAAAACACATAGACACAACACAAGCACAACAAATAAACAGCAATCTACACACATACACCTAAAATCTTACACCTAACCCTACACTAAACTATACACACACCACTAAATATCCACTTACCTTAACCCAAGCCCTAACCCTAAGGTCCGTCACTATCGCACACTCACCTCACCCGCACCCTAACCCTATCTCACCTACCCCGCCCTAACCCTCAAGTCCACACAATCGCACACTTACCTGACCCGCACCCTAACCCTAACTCACCTAACCTGCCCTAACCCTCATGTCCACACAATCGCACACATACCTAACCCACACCCTAACCCTAACTAACCTAACCCACACTGAATTGCACACTTACCTGAACCCGACCTGTAACTTTCTACCACAGCGCTCAAAATACTGAAGCAACAGAAATGGACAACCGAATTCTTTCCCTAAGAAAAAAATTGTTTTTCTGTTGCTTCGGTATTTTCAGCTTTCACTAAATAGGGGTCGATATTAGAACATTCGAAGTTTTAAAATTTCGATGTTCTAATATAGACCCCACATAACAGTGGGTGATACAATATCCTATGGATAGGGCTAATGAAATCAAGTCACTTTCTACATTACGGTATAGGGATCTTTAGCAGTCCAACTGTGAAAGAACAGAATGGCAAACTAGAAACATGGGAGATATCATGTTCCTCATCTAAGTAGAAATGAATTAATATAATGATTCATAGCTTAATATATTCATCATCAAAAGTAGTATGCAGCCATTGCAAACTCTGGGAAACTGAAGTAACATACTCTGAGATACTAACTATGCTGTGGATTTCTGCAGTAATGACATGATTCTGCTATTATAAGCTCCAGATATGAAGAAGTTCAACAGTCCAAGTGAGATGCCGCTATTACACTGACAAGTACTGGCCAAGCCTCACATTGGAGCAGCACCTTAATCTGAAACAAGCTGTAAAGACAAAAACTGGATTAGGTTTCTCACAACCTGTCAATAGAACAAGAGTCTGAGATGAAACCTGCTCTCGGTTTCCATGCATGCTGATCTTTGCCCATAGGAGTTGGTTCACTGAATAATGGGAGACACAATACCCTAGGAATGTGGCTTATGAAATCAAGTTGCTTTCTTCTTTTGAGACACCCAACTGATCCAACCTGATTTAGTAAGTAATCAATGATACTTTTCTATGTGGTGGGAAAACATTCATTCCTTCATGTAAGAGGCTTCACCCCTGTCTCCCCAAACTGATATAACCAACTCAAGGACTGCGTATCCTTGGGGTAAGTTGCAAAAGGTGTTGATGATCACCCACTCAATTAATTAGTGTGAACTGTTGAAGTGACACTGAACAGAGACTCACTCAAATGGCTGAATATCCTCTGTGGATATAATTTATAAATGTGGCAGGCAATGTCCACCACACCTCCATGCAGAGCCTTCTCCTCCTGCATAACATAAACTAATGCAACTAACTGTGAAGTCACAGATCCCCAAGATGAGGAAGAAAGTAAATGATCACCCAGCACTGAACATTTGATTTTCACTGAAAATGAATTCACTCAGATAACAGAATATTGTCCCTAGATATGAAAAACAACATACATTAGCAACTACTATATCATTTCTGGATTCAACATCTGACCATTGGTAGGCAGTGGGAAGGACTGTCTTTGTTAGAAAAAACAAGAGAGCCGAGTATCATTTGCACACAGATGAGTATACACTGCACAATTCCATTTAATCTCTGTTTTAAAGCATCATATATCTTTTGAACACTACTGATTACATGATGAGTATCTGTGTTCCTCTATAGCTCACAGTTGATAGGGCTGACAATTAAATCCCAGAGACAATTTTCTGGATAAACCATCTGAAGACAACTCCATCAGTTCAAATTTCTGAAAACAGTCTAAGAATCTATTTTGCAAATGATACGAAACTGCTGACAGCAGAAAGCCATAATCTATAATACCTAACCAACAAAATCAACTATTATTAAACACCTACCATTTCTCTACTCGTTTTCTTGTTCTTTTCCATGGTGTTTTGAACATTTTTATATTTTCTCTTCAACTTCCTCTTCTAATAACCCATTTCAGGGTGCAACAATCCTCACTAAAAAGAAATATTTCCTCATAAACAGCTTAAATCCTTTTCCTCCATTTGCCACCTGTGGCTGCTCCTTTCCTTTCTATCTGCATAAAAATGTCTCCTTCCACCACTTCAAATAATCTAGAAAGTCCAAATTGTACCTGCTTATACCCCCTCCTCAGCTCTTCACATATGTTGTTCTATTGACTATTCTTATAATTTTAGTAGCTTTTTTCTGCATACATTCCACCATCTGAATTTTCTTTTTCCTCTATGGCTTCCAGAGCCTTACCCAGTAAAACAAACGTGGTCTCACTAAAGCCCTTTTTTGGTTCTTATTACATCCACATCCATTAACTCCTCTCCCCTTTCTGTACTATGGCATACTATAGACAAGGCCAAATTTTGTCCTCAGAGTCAGTACAGAACCATATCTGTGCTTTTTAGCAAGGTGAAGTCAATTTCTTACTAAAATAAAGCTGATTTCATACTGTATCCTTTCCTAAAGTTCAGCTGGAAGTCAAATGCAGGCTATGCTAATCAAAAACTTTTCAGACTTTACAGACAAATTTATTGGGAAGGTCTGTGACTGTCCTATATTTTGCATGATAGACTTCTCCAAAATGTGGGAACAATGATCTTTGTTAGAGTTTGTATTACTACTAAATGATATTCATCAGAAATGTTGCATGCCATATTGCAAGAAAGAGGAAGCAATTATAGCCTACTAGAGACAATCTGGGACACCTACCTTACTTTAGAAACTGCTTGTGAGAGAGATCCAGTTAGTTCACATGCTGCATTACATCCTGTTTCTAAGCATAATATTGTTAAGAGGTATTTTGTTTATTCAAATCTCAACAGACTGGTTCTACTACCATATTAATCATATCTATCCAAGATTAAAGCAGTGGTATTAGTAAGAAATCTGTGCATGAGTAGGTAATTTACTAGATCATAATCCAGCTGTGAAATGAGCTGGTAGAAATAATATGCAATACAGTAAAATACAGTCATTATTTGAGCAGCTAATGTCATCCTGTGCCATGCTGATTCCCCTTTGAATGGAAAAGAAATCTGTAAACCTCTGTAAAACATTACCTGTTTCCATGGTGGATGTTATATTATAATAATAACTCTAGCACAGTGCTTTGAAAGGACTCAGTGTCAGCAGCTTCAACCTACATGAAACCCCCACAAAGATTTTTAGTATTATTTATGTGCATTTGGTAACCAACATAAAATACTGATCTGCATAGACCTTCTTCAGAGTCATCATGTGAGTAATGTCTGGTTAAGTAACTCCCTCAGAGTCACACCGCAGGCAAATGGGGAGTGAGGAAATTAAACTCTGAACCACAGGATGCAATTTGTTAACAGCTCATATCCTTAATCCTCTGCACTAACTGTTAGATGAATTTGCAATACATTTATATTTTGATTCTGGATGGTATAATCCAGAACACTGTAGAGGAATTATGGCCAGAACTGGTACCCATCAGAGCGTAAATACTACATACCAAGTCATTTGTATAAAGCAAACCAACAATAACAGCTTGTTATTGTCTTATTATCTACCCTCCTGGAATTAGGTGACATCACACTGACGGGTAACATTCTGAAAAGGTTCTCCGTTGTTAGCTGTTGATTATCATATTGATTAAGTGATCTGTTTGCATAATTCATTGTACAAATTTGTGTATTTCCTTGTCTAGTTTCTAGAATGCCATGACTGTTTATGCATTTTATTTATCACTAATTTACTTCATGCTTGTTGCGTTCTGTTTATCTGTATGTTTTTGTATGGTGATTGTTGTGTCTGGCCATTAAGGTCTGGATGATGGCTGAAAACAGTCTTTGGACTAGTTCAGCTTCACATTTTATAAATGTAAAACAAATAAAACAAAAATTAATTTCCTGGATCCCTGATTAAAGGGGCCAAATCTGAAAGCCTTCTCATGAAAGAAATTCTTCAGAACAAATCATCTCCTAGTAATTCACAGTTTTCAGTGTCCTGCTACATGTATCACATTCTACATTCACAAAAAGAAAAAAAAGTTTTCTTTCTGATTCTGGGGAAAATTCCAAATGTACCAAAGTGTCAATGACTCAAAGAGGAACCTAAGCTGAAATGGTCAGTTCTCTTAAAAATGGAATTGGAAGTGATGTTATCTTCAGTAAAATTAGCAAAATAATATTTGAGAAGTATTCAGAATGAATGTGAGGTGATTAATCTTGCAACTGGAAGCAAAAAACACTTTGGAATCAAGTATCTTAATTCGTACACAATAATTACAAACTTGTTTCAAGTGTCATTGGGGAAGTATGTAAAACTGCCTTTTCTTTGTCATGTGAAGGATTTTTAGAACTACAATGTGTGATATTTGAGAGGTATAGACCTGGGCACTGTGAAGGAGTACATTTATACATGCTTTCTTATGTGCTTACAACATGTCCTTTTTTCAGTAAGAAAGAATGAATGAGACTGGAAGTACATTAAATTATGCAGCTGATACCTAATGTAGCAGCAGAAGGAGAAAATCAAACATATACACGGAGAAGAAGACCGAGTTATGAGGAGAGCTAGGAAATGTTATGTAACAGAGAAGTGATAAAGGAGGGAAGGAAAAGGGGCAGTTTAGCATCAGAAGAAGACAGGCTGTAGCAGACATTCATGGATTGGAGAATATCCACAGCAGGTCATGATGCCATGAAAAGTGTCTACTAGGTCTAGTGACTCTACATTCACTGCAGGGAGACAGTTTTCCAGAGAACTGTTTGAAGTTATAAATAAGTATTTGGTAAGATATCCAGATACTCACAGCAGAATGTAAAGTGTTCCACAACCATACATTAAATACAGTACATTAGAACATCACTAAAACATTAATGCTGGGAATAACACAATATCCAAACATGTAAGTTCTGTCCATAACTTTATCTCAAATAGCTTTTCTCCCCTAGATTAGGGTGCTGTTGGCATTTATCTGCCATTAAGAAACAGTCTGACAGGTTTGTTCCTCACTTCGTTTTTTACAGTCTTTGTGCTTGCCTTTATTTAGTTATTTTTTGCTCTGGTACCAAGGATCCTAAATTATTGTAATCTAAGACAATATTTATTTGATTTTGTTTACCAGCATAGGGGACTTAACTCAATATACCTTTGTAAGACCCAGCCTAAGTTTAATTAATCCAAACAAGGTTTGAATTATACAAACAAGTGAAGTAACATATAGCAGGTGGCTATAATACAGACATAAGTGAAAACCTAAATGACTGCAGCCTTACACGGTACATATGAATAGGCTGTGCATTAATACAATTTCTGATTGTTGGGGAAATCTGAAACTTCTGTCCATATTACTGATTCCCCCATTACAAATCTCTTTTATGGGTGGGGTAGGGATTCAAAGAGATATTGCAATCCTTGGTAGTTCTTTCCTAGATTGTAGAGGAGGCTTAAGACAATGCAAGCAAGATGACCACTGTCTGGAATGTGCTGACTAAAGACAGTTTGTGCAATTGCTGATATTGCAAAAAAGTTGCATACTTAAAGCCACTTTCTATGAACTGTGAATATACACTTTTCCCTACTATTATGTGACTGTGGAGTTAGTATGTGTAAGTTGGAGAGGTGTACAGTGTAAACCTCAAATGAGGTGCAAGAGCAATTGCTCCCT
This sequence comes from Protopterus annectens, assembly GCF_019279795.1. Classification (NCBI taxonomy): domain Eukaryota; kingdom Metazoa; phylum Chordata; order Ceratodontiformes; family Protopteridae; genus Protopterus; species Protopterus annectens. The sequence goes on from NC_056750.1 coordinate 263,977,355, forward strand.
GCACAAAACACATTGTTTTTGCTTTGCTGAAAGTATTTTTCAGTATTTCTACTTCACACTAATGGTAACTGGATTAACTGAATTTACAAAGACCTTTTGAAGCCATTTGGAAGTATAGTACTAAGGGTTAAGAGTATCTACTGCTAACAGGCTTTGTCATATAGTCATGAGTTTGAATTCATCAGTCTCCTCATAATATGTGTGATGTAGAACAAGTCTGATAACTAAACTATGTCTCTTGACCAGGTCAGAACTCCTGGATGGCTTCTTTAGTGCATGTTACCTTGTTAGCCACTTTTAAGTTTTGTCAAGGACATATACTTTTTTGCAACCAAAAATCAATCAAAGTAAACAGACTACATTTTCTCTGATGTATTTGAGCGTAGAACTTCCTGTTAGTGCTAGTCCTGGTCTCATTACAATGCATGCCATATTCTAGTTAGGATGGCTCTTTTGTCCTTCCAGGTTGATCCAGTGCTAAAGACTTCCAATCCAAGACACAGAGCCAAAGGCTAAAGACAACAGGGAATGTGGGGTTGGTACTTTGCTGGCAGCAATGTTCTAGAGTGACACTGAAGAGTACCAGCCAATAGAAACAATGCAGAATTAAGAGTTATTTTAAAACCAAGATAGAAATCCTATAAATAAGTCATCTGATATGTGATCTATTTAGATCAGGAAAGTTAGTTTTATGTGCAAAGCATAAAATGCTACAACACACTTTAATGTCTTATATATATATATATATATATAGGTCTTCTGTTCAACAAAAACATGTCTCTTCTAAGAACAGAAGTACAAACCCATTTCAGCAAAAGTGCAGTTAACCAAAAGTGCACTTTCGTGAAAATCAGTTAACCGAATCACGGTACAGTGAGGATAAGGAAATCTATCCTTTTCCCCACTATAGTGCGATCTTGGAGTTCATATATATAAGTAGCAGGGGTTTTGGGGGTTTAGGGGGGGCTTGCCCCCTGCAAAAATGTGTTTTACTTTGCTGGACACACTAACTCTGAGATCGCAGTACAGTGGGAGAAGGGTATATTTCCTTATCCCCACTGTACCGTGAATCAGTCTTACAGTGTTTTGTTTTCTTTTACTGCTGGTTCAATGAACTGGTGTTCATGAGAGTGTAATTTGTGAAAGTGCACTTTCAGTTAAGTGCACTTTTGCTGAAATGGGTCCGTACTCCTGTTCTTCGAAGAAACGTGTTTTCGTTGAACAGACGTAGAGCAATATATATAAATTTATATATATACATATATATATATATATATATATATATATATATATATATATATATATATATATATATATATATATATATATATATATATATATATATATATATATATATTTTTTTTAATATATATATATATATATATATATATATATATATATATATATATATACACACACACACATACATACATATATCAAATATCCTTTGAACATAATTAGCATGCTGGTTTAATAATTAAACAAACAGAAGATAAAAGTTCACCTTTAAAGTAGTCTGGGTTACCAAAAACAAACTGAATGAATTTAGTTGGACCACAGATGTGACTACTTAGTGACTTGTGAAAAAAGGGAAATATATCCACTGAGCTTATTGCTGAATGTTTAAAGTGGGTCCTTTCTTTGAGTTAAACATGAGATTATAATGCATTTACTGAATTCTAGAAGGCTGAAATATATTAAAGAAATATAGCATACCAAATTCATAAATTATCGATACATTATGTATGTATGCAGGATATATAACTGGGTTAGAGATCATTTACACTGGAGGCTGCAGGCATAGGTGGTGTTAGAGGGGGGCACACAGGGGCATGTGCCCCCACTGTGAAAGTGTGTGCCTGCTTGTGTGCCCCAGTCTTTGGAATACTAAAGATCTATTGCCTAAATGAACGCATGTGAGCATGGTTAACACTATCCTCCAAGACATGCAAGTGCAGTTGATTCTTTCCACAAGTGTTCTTACTTCTCAGGGAGTACAGGTCTTTTGAAAAAACTTTATTTTTTACTACATTTTTAAGCAGCAGCAGTTAGGAAATGTTTTATTACATTTTTAAGCAGCAGTCAGATGAGATGCCTTTTACTATATTTAGTAATTTAGCAGCAAGTAAGAGTATATGTGTGGGTGTTTTGTTCCCCAGTTAAAGGTTTCTGCGTAAGTTACTTGCTCAGAGTCACACAGTTATAGGCAGAAAGAATCAAACCCTGTACCCTTGGGGCAACTCATTAAGAGCGTGGCAACTTAATCCTTCACACTAAATGCCAGACGTCTCAACTTTTTTTCTCATTGCTCAGAAAATCTATGAACATTCCATACCTGTTGTAGTTCTGTTAACTTTTTAACTTTTTAAGTGAATTACAGTTGTCTGGTATTGAAGGATCTGAGCTGTTAACAAACTGTTTCCTGTAGTTTAAAGTACAGGGCTTGAATCCTACCACCTCAACTCACTTATGATGTGACTGTGAACAAGTCACTCAGTATTCCTGGGTCAACCCTGAAAAGGGACACCTTCTCAAGTTGGTTTACTTGGTTAACAAATACAGACAAGAACATGATATTTAAATTTTGTCCCTTTTGTGGACCCCCCCCAATTATTTTTGATTCTTTTCAGAATTCTTGAGCTAAGAAATTGAGAATTATTTTGATCTGCTTCTTGTAAAATATGCAGCTTTCTTGCAAATTGTTGTAGTTTACAATACTAAATAGTGTCAGACATGTAGGTTTCAAACTTTGTGTCCTTCAGAAAATGTTTGTCAGTGTAAAGCTTGTAATTCTATCAATTTTATAAGTATATAAGAGAATATTTATAAGCTATTCCTGAGCTAAGAAGTGGAGAGTGCAGATGGGAGTTGCAATATATGGTTCTAATATCAAAAACCTGAGACACATTTCTGGGCCATTATTTATGAATTTATTTATTTAATTGAACTTAAGCAAATATCCTAGGTGTACATTCACAAGTGGCTATAATTGATGGGTGTGTGTGTGTGTCTGTGTATGTGTGTGGGGGGGGTCTGTCTGTGTGTGCGTACATGTTTGTGTGGGTCAAATATCAAAATATTAGCAATGTAGTGGGTAGAATTAAGTAATAATGCCAGAGATGTGGAGAAAGGCTTAAGTTGTTTGCCACTAAAGATTTATAATTAGAAATACTAAAAGAAAATATGAGAATAATTTGCTTATTTTTGTGTGTATGTGGTGTGGCGGTACTCAACTTTTTCAACTTACTCTCAAATTTGTAATGTTGAAAGAACTGGGTGCATGGTAAAACTCAATATATGATAACTGCTGTACAATTTTTCTATCTTATAAATAGTGTAAAATGAAAATGTTATATTGTAACTGACGGTTATGGAAATCAAAGAGAGACTAGGGGTATCAAAGAACATTTAATAAGTATAAGGTACACAGTTTAACCATGATTTAAGCTTCCCTCCAAGTTTTTAGTAAATATGTCACATTGTACTCATCTCATCCAATGCTGCATTCTGAATTCTCACTTTTCCTGATATCCTTGACTTTATAGCTCCTTTAAAAAAAACTAGAGTCAAAACAACTTACTCTCCTTGGTTCCCTAAAGACACCCTCACTCTCATGAAAAAAGGGGAATAAAGACAAGAAAAAAAATTCTATTATAATGCCCAATTCACCCATAATTCTACCTCTTTGCTTCAGATTATTTGTTAAGTTTTTCTGCATTGCCGCCTACTTTTGAGCATTTTCTGGCTTGTTAAACTTGATTTCTGTGTTGGTAACTGTATTTAGAACACAACCTAGTGCTGATTACTGAATTTCCTGCCTGCACTTATTTTTAAAATAGTTTTTTTTTCTTAAAACTTGCATTTTATCTGTCTCTGGCCTACCACTCAAGTGTGGGGTCATTTACTGCACTGTTCTAACTTGTTGATACTTGTGAACCTCTGCTTTCCTTAAAAAAAAACAAAAAAACAAAACTCTTGCTTTTTTCCCACTTTTCTGAGATTTAAAAAAGTTCAGTTACAGATTTGCTGTTCTGAACTGTTTGTAAGTTTCTTGGAGGCCATTGTTTGCTTGGGCTAAAGGGAAGTCTCTGTGTTCATCAGTGGCAGTGATAAACATTGAGCAGCCTGCCTGCCCCTGTGGGAGTGGTTACTGCCTTGAAACTGTAGTTTTATTGGCCATTTTGGGTCAATTCCTAACTCCTTGATCTCCGTCTCTTAAAACCCGATTGCCAAGTAGTTTTGGCATCTTTTCGGACTTGTTGGCTGTTGGTGAAGCACCCACCAAGAGGAGAAAATGCTGAGAGAAGAAAGGAGTCACTTTTGAGATTTTAAGTATTTTGCTTCAGATTATTTGTTAAGTTTTTCTGCATTGCCGCCTACTTTTGAGCATTTTCTGGCTTGTTAAACTTGATTTCTGTGTTGGTAACTGTATTTAGAATACAACCTAGAGCTGATTACTGAATTTCCTGCCTGCACCTATTTTTAAAATCATTTTTTTTCTTAAAACTTGCATTTTATCTGTCTCTGGACTAGCACTCAAGTGTGGGGTCATTTACTGCACTGTTCTAACTTGTTGATACTTGTGAACCTCTGCTTTCCTTAAAAACAACAAAAAAACAAAAATCTTGCTTTTTTCCCACTTTTCTGAGATTTAAAAAAGTTCAGTTACAGATTTGTTGTTCTGAACTGTTTGTAAGTTTCTTGGAGGCCATTGCTTGCTTGGGCTAAAGGGAAGTCTCTGTGTTCATCAGTGGCAGTGATAAACATTGAGCAGCCTGCCTGCCCCTGTGGGAGTGGTTACTGCCTTGAAACTGTAGTTTTATTGGCCATTTTGGGTCAATTCCTAACTCCTTGATCTCCCTCTCTTAAAACCCTCTTTTGCGCGGTTTTGCACGTTTTTGCGCATAGCGCAACATTGGGCAGCGCCGCCTAATTGGGTTTAAACTATTCCTGGCTCCACGAAGTCTGCTCTTCACCTTTTCCCTTAGAACTGCTCTATCTCTCAAATTAAACACCATATTCTCATTCTAAGGCCCCTTACTGGTCCAAATAAGTAATTTTACAAGTTAGCACTAATAAACCATAAGCACTACTTCCTCTTATACTCTCTACGATTACCTTGTCCCCTAATGGTCCATTTTAATTCAGTTCCCTATATTACTCTAGCATGTCCAAAGGTCAGTCAATGGTTTCCTCTCCAGTCCAGCTGGTGAATCTGTGAATTTTGAGGCAATGTTACAACTGTCTCATGTACACGGACAACCCTCTCCTCCTCCAAACAGGTTCAAATATATGTGAGAGATGCAACCATATAGCCAAACTGGAGGCTGAGCTCTCTCATCTCAAAACTGGTGTAACCAGTCAGGAGGAGAAGGTAACCTCACACAACACAATTCCAGTATCACATAGTCCCACCACAACAGCGAACCAAACACATAAAAACACAAAAACATACTCGGAGGCTCTAAATAAAAATCTACCTAAGCAACAGAGACCTCCAAAGCAGACATCCAAGCAAACTCTACCCCAAAACAAAATACGTACAACACATAGCACACAAAGTCAGTGTGCCAAGCAGTCACAGCCCTTAAGGCTGAATAACACACCTGATACTCTTGTAATAGGTGACTGTATTGTCAGACACACTGACATCCCGCTCACCAGGCTGAATAAAGAGAAGGTCACATGAGCTGCCTGTCGGGCGCTAGGATCCGCCACATAATGCAAGCACTCAGGTCACTCCAAAGCAAATACAAATATGACTCAGGCGTGAATGACCTGAGATGTACCTCCCTCGACTACATGAAAAGAGACATAGAGGAGCTCTCTGATCATGTAGCCCAGGCCGGTATGACCCTGACCTTGAGCAGCATCTTACCCTCACCTAGAATGATGCCACAGTATAAAGACAAAATGATCGATTTTAACAATTGGCTAAAATTTTGGTGTCATTCAAAGGGGATCCAGTGTCTGTCAGCCTGGGATGACATGCTCGACAAGCCACGTTGCTTCACTAGGGACGGCTTGCACCTGTCACCCCTGGGCTTTCGGATATTGGAAAAGGCTCTTGCCACCCCCATAGTCCCTTTTTTAGGCAAGGCTCAAAAGTCAAACCCACCTCCATAGACAACACAAGGAACTAGAAACTAAGGGTAATGCTGCTAAATGCGAGAAGTCTTAACCTCAAGATGCATGCACTCGAAGCTCTCCTCAGTATGGAGAACATTGATATATGTGCAGTGACAGAAACCTGGTTCAAGGCTCCAGAGAGTACCCCAGCACTACCAGGTTATATCTCATATCATGCTTTTCGGCCCCAAAACCCAGACCGAACCACAAAAGGAGGGGGAGTTTCCATATTTATCAAGGATATCCACACCTCCAGGTTAGTGGCATTGCACGAAGTATCGGAGACCATCTATGTGCAACTGACAGTGGGCAAGACTGCTTTTCAGTTTATAGCATCGTACAGACCACCCTCTCAAAGTCAGGAATCCCACTCGGCTTTCCTGAAAACATTGGAGAACATGAAGATCTCTCCGAACACCATTATATTGGGCGACTTCAACTACCCAAACATAGACTGGGAGCATTACTCAAGCCCCAGCACCTTAGCCCAAAGGTTCCTGGAATTTATAAACTCAAATGCTATGGAACAACTAGTCACCACTCCCACAAGAGGGGAAAACATACTAGACCTGATCATTACCAACATGGGGACTCTATGCTCCATACCAGAAGTATATCCCTCATTGGTAAGATCAGACCATAAATTAATTTCACTGGGTATCCACATCCCGACCCCACCCCCAGCCCAGAAAACCACAGTGAAAAACTTCTCAAAAGTGAACTTCACACTTCTCAAAACTGAAGTGGAATCCTTCAAGGGCCCCAGAGCCAGTGGAAACTACGGCCCAAACAGCAGAATCCTATATAAACGCATTCTACGGACATCTCCAGGAATGCATGGATCATGCTATCCCAAACAAAATCAAGACCAATCATCCAAAGGCAGGCTTCCAGTCTGGTGGACCCCAGCCATAAATAAACTGTACAACAGAAGGAGGAAGCTACTACATGATAGAGCAAAATCCCTAAAAGGGAAGGCATCTCTGATCAGTACTAGCAAAAAATTATGATCCCTCAGAAAATCCTCCAAGGCCAGCTTAGAGAGAAAAATTGCACAGGACACTAAAGACAATCATAAGGCTTTTTTCAGTTATGTTAGGAACCTGGGATGCAACTCCCAGACTTGTTCTGAGTTGATTCTAAACGACAAAAAATACACGTAACCCACAGACATCGCCAATATCCTGGCAGACAGGTTCAGTGCAAACCCCCCCCCCCCCGAAAAGAGCAAGTATCTATCCCGGCAGAGTGCAGGCTCCCAAACATCTCTGATGCTCAGGTGAAGGCCGCCCTCTCCAAAGCAAAAAACACTGCTTCCATGGGACCAGATGGCCCGGTTGCCCTACATGAACTCCAAGAAGAACTAATCCCTCAAGTAAAACTGCTGTACAATCTCAACCTCACTACAGGATATGTGCCCAAAGAATGGCGTACAGCAACAGTGGTCCCACTCCACAAAGGTGGTGCCTCTGCTGACCCTGGAAACTATCACCCCATAAGACTGACTAGCCTAGTCTGCAAGGCTATGGAGAGGATCATCATGGAACTCATAAACAAAGACATTGGGGACCTACAGACACTAGATCCTACCCAATTTGGCTTCGTCAAGGGCAGATCCTGCCTTTTGAACCTGGTCGACTTCTTCGAAACAGTCACCAAGGCCATAGATGAAGGGAAGGTAGTCCACACAGCCTATCTGGACCTCGCAAAGGCATTTGACACAATACCCGACTCGGGCATCATAGATAAGCTATCCAGCCTAAATATAAACCCCTATGTCACAAGATGGGTCGCAAACTGGCTCAAAGACAGAACCCACAGAGTCAGAGTTGCTGGAGCCATGTCAGACTCGAAACCTGTCACAAGTGGTGTCCCACAAGGTTCTGTCCTGGGACCTCTCTTGTTCGGTATTTACCTTTCTGAGGTACAGGCCAATGTGGGAGGACTATGGCTCACCAAGTTCGGAGATGACTGCAAACTGGGTGCCATAATCGACTCTCCAGCTGACACAAACATCCTTCAAAAAGGTCTCGCAGAGACGGATAACTGGTGCCAGAGCCATGGTCTAAAGCTAAATGCCAAAAAGTGTATAGTCATACCCTTTGGCAAAAACAATGTGCCCACAAATTACCACATAGGTGGTAACCCATTAAGTACAGAGAAAGTAATTAGGGATCTGGGGACGCAAGTTGATAGCAATCTCTCCTTTGACAACCACATTGCCAAAGTGGTTAGAAAGACCTTCTACATAGCCCACCTCATCATGAAAGGATTCACATCTAGATCAAGAGAGGTAATCGTGCCCCTTTATTCATCCCTCATCAGGCCCATCATAGAATACAATGCCCCCTTTGGGATGTACCATACCCGACACCTGCAGCAGTTGGAAAGACCCCAAAAGTACCTCACCAGGAGGATCAAGGGACTCAAACAGATGCCATATGCTGCTCGGTTAAAAAAACTCCAGCTCTACTCAGTTGCATACCGCCTACTTCGAGGCGATCTATTTCTGACATATAAAACTATGTCCAACCCAGAATTAATGGACATGATCCACCTCAATAAATCTAAATCCCTTAGAGCCACGCGCTCAAGGGACTTGAACCTCAGCACAGAAATAAACAGAACATGCTGGAGGGACAGATTCATAACCCAGAGCTCCCTTCACTCTCTTGACTCTCTTCAAGAAGAATCTTGATGAGTGGATGGGGGATCGTAGGTTTGTCCCGGGGATTACTTCCGTGTCACTATTAGACAGAGGCACAGTAAACTAAACTTTAAAAAGGGCACAGTATACTCAAATCAAGGGGTGGCGTAAGCCAAACAGAATCGGGCTAGGCTTATAAATGCCCCAGGGCAGATAGCCTAGTACGAACCTATGAACCTATGAACCTCCCCCAAAAAAATTCTGGCACTCAATCAGTAAAATTTTGCACACTGGTGAACCTACCAACCCCAACCTCTATCGTAACAATACTCCCAAGAAACTGCCACCTTACTTAATACCCACTTCATTAAATCTATTCTAAAACTACCTCAAACCTGACAATCTCAAAACCTCTCTCATACCACACATATAACAAGCAAGAATATCCCTTTATCTCTTAACCCTGTCTGCAGTGCTTACATAAAGTCCCCTTCTACTAAAACTAAAACCATGCTCTCCTTCTACTGACAACCTCCCTCCCTCCCCTCTTTCTTAAACTTGCAGCCTACTCCATAGCTTACCCTGTGCCAGTGCTAGTAAACAGATCTATCCAAGAATCCACTGTCCCTGATATTTGGAACTCTTTCTATGCCATACCACTACACAAAGGAGGTAACTCCGCAGATCCATCAAACTACAAACCCATTGCCATTCTGTGTCCACTTTCCAAAATCCTTGAAAAATGTATTCATAACCAGCTTCTTATGTACCTAATAGATGGAAACCTGACCCCTTCACAACATGGCTCCAGGCCTAATCACAGCACTTCCACTGCCTTCCTATACTTTACTCACACTGTTGCTGAAGCCAGGGAAAAAAATCTTCTTGTATCTTGCCTCTTCCTTGACCTCTGTAAAGCTTTCAGCACTGTCCCTCATTCCAAATTACTTGCTAAACTACCTGATCTTTAACCTCTCCCCCTATTATATTCACTGACTCTCAAGCTGTCTCTCAAACAGGCTCCAGTCTGTCAGATGGCAATCCACCTCTTCCCCTTTCCTACCTATCCAGACTGGCATCTCTCAAGGCTCAATCCTTGGTCCTCTCCTTTTCAACATCTTCACTAATAATCTACACTCATCCTGCACCACTTCCTCCCTTATACAATATGCTGATCTCTCTACTCTCATCTCTTTCTCAGACAACATCTCTAACCTTCTTTCCATCACTCAAAACACTTTCTCGTCTATGGAAAAATGGCTAACAGAACACCAACTTATGCTTAACCCAAAAAGACTAAGCTCCTACTATTCCTTCTCAAATATCTCTCCCACCATCAATCCACCTTTACCATTTCTTCTCTCAATAACACCCTTAATCAAAGCATATCCAAATACCAAGCTATTCGGTACTATAATCGATGGCCAGCTAAAATACGACATCCATATACAACACTGTATTAAAAACCTAACTAGAAATTGAGTCTTCTCTATAGAAATAAAAATTTTCTAGCTCCCAACTCCAAACCGACTCCAGCTCATGCCTTCCTCCTACCACGCCTTCTCTATGCCTCTCATATCCTCACACATCTCCAGTCGTCCCTACTAACCACACTCAAACAGACCTATAACAATATAGCCAGAGTCGCCTGTAACCAAACATATCAATCATATAATTGCCTCGCTCTGAAACAACTTCAATGGCTTGAATTCCCCGAGCTCCTGCTTCTTTCCCAACTCCACCTCACCCACTCCCTACTAAATAAACCCTTAGCATGTCCCTGTCTTTCTTCCATAGTATCTCCTTCTATCCCAGCTCGTTGACTTCGTAGCTCTGACCTGAACCTTCTAGATATCTATAAACCAAACAAAAATATTGGCAAACTCCTCTACAAAAACTCAGTGTCCAAAGTTTGGAATAGGCTTCCCCTAACAACTGTAGCATTAATAATACCATCTGCTGCAAAACTGAAGTCAAAAACTTCTTCTTGAACTCAAGATCCTGCCCGTGCCATAATCCTCCTTAATTCCCATTTCCACTCCAATTTACTGCTGCCTCTCTTCTATTTTTCAGAATATGTTGATCATATTCTCTCAATTCTAGCATCAATCTGTAGAAAATTCTGTATTATTATTATTTTGTTACAATGTAAAGGATATGCTTAGACTGTCTCTGCTTCCTCACATATGTATATTTTATTTTTATGAGTTGTAACCTTTGTTTCATTACTTTCTCATTTTTTTGCACTTTTGCTTTCAGCCATGTTTTTCTCCACAGGATGTATTTTTATGTACTTTGTCATTTCTCTATTTTTTTCTTTTTATCTGCAATACATTGTCAACTTTTGTATTCTTTGATTATATATTTTCTAGTATGTAACTCATTTAATTTGTATGCTGGAGCTTTTCTCCTCAGCTCTCCACTAAAAATGGGTCATGTGGCTCATTTGGACTAAAGCGGTTAACGAATGGCAAATAAATAAGTATGTAAGTTTGACTGTGGCTGCAGTGTCTTTAATTCTTTTACTTGGTGTTATAGGTGGTATGATATTCGTGATGTTGCAAGCCCGCTCTTATCTGTATTACTTGATTGCTTGATATTGACTTGTGGCGAGGGCTGCTTGGCTTACCCATGTTGAGCCTTAGATATTTATAACTTGAGTTTTTTTCTCTTTAGAGTCTCTGATAGTTGAAGAACTGGGTATGTGGTTAAACAAGTATAAAGTAACATTTTAACCATGCTGTGAACTCCCTCTCTAGTTGTTGCTAAATTTTCTACATTTTGTCCATTTGTTCCATATTTTGAAGATGGAAAGTTGACTATGGCTGCAGTTTGTTTATTTATTTATTTTCTTGGTGGTGCTCTGGGTGTTATGATAACGCCAAACCATACTAAACTCTCTAAAAAGGAAGCAGGCCTCAACCTCTGAATTTGAGGATAGGTAGTTTTAATTATCTCAGTCATTAAAACTCTGAATTCTTAAAGTCTTCTGCAGAGACTCATTCATAGTTACGACATTCAGAAAATCATAATTGCATTGTTTAAAATCCCACATGCCTAAATAAGTATTCAAATCCTGCAATGGACTATTGTGACCAGACTCTCCCTTGCCACCCACACCTCTCAGCTGTCCCTATTTTTGCAGAATGTCCTTGATTTTGATTCAAATGTTTGTCTTGACCCTCATAACATTTTTGATTTTCTGGAAAGGCACTCCTGATTACATTCAGTCAGTAACCCAAGTCATTTTTCTTATTGTACAAACAGGCATATGGAGGCAAAATGTATTCTATTAACATGTTAAGTGAATTAGAGTAATATTTAAAAATTGCTCCTGATTTTATCCCCCCCATTATTTTGGCTTTGTCCAAAATTCTTGATCAAATAAGTTGAGAGGTATGGTGTTACCCCAAAACATTCAGATCTAAATTATTTCTGTTGGTGTTACTTCACCAAAGCAGAAATAGAAGTACTATGCTGTTCATGTTTCTGTATTTGCTTGTTACAGTTTTGTCTTCATCTGTGCTATTTTCCTTAGAGGGGACTGGAAAACTAATACGTGCTAATTTATATTCTCAGCAGTTTAACAGGTAGCACCCTTGCCTCTGATGCTGATGGCTATGCATTCTATTGCCCCATCAGGTACTTGGATTCATTTTTCCAAGACTAACATTGCAGTGCAGCATGGGGGGGGGGGATGCTACAATCCTGGGAGTGTCATCCTTTGGATAAGATGTTAAGCCAAGTTTCCATCTGCCTGAGTTGGTGGTACCTCAGGTTGATGTCAAATATTCTATGGTACTTATCAAATGGAGTACAGGAAGTTCACCAGAGTCCTGTCCAAATTTCCCCTAGTTAGTATGAATATCACCTTGGGTCTCACATGAAAAGAGGCCATTGGCCTAATGGGACTAACCCAGTCAACAAATTGTATAAATAAATAAATTATGGTTACCACTATATTACAATTATATCTTTGTACTGTAACTATTTAAATGCATAAGAATCATTAAGTCTCTATCGTTATTATATCTCAAAAGACCTGTTGCTGTAAAGTGTCGGACTTTCTGTTCTTGAATTTGGGGTAATGATATTTTACTTCCTGCTGGGGCACAAATGTCTTAATACTTGACACTTTCCACCTCTACTATGCTGATAGCTACACCCTTGACTTGTTACACTGCAACATATAGATTCATAGACTGTTACTAGGCTAATGACCTGTGGGGGTTGGGGAGCTTTCTAAGGCTAGGCAAGTTTTCCCAAAAGAATAATAATATCTTGTATCCAAATAGGACACTGAGAAACAGGTATTTATAAGATATCTCTGTCCATAAAGGAAATAAAGGATTTCCTCCCTACTGTGGGCAAGTGGTGATCGAAGGTAAGGCTATTGTTTACATGTGTACCCAGATCCCTGACCACTGGATTGATTCTTAGGGGCATATTATCAACATAGCAATTAGCCGGGATGGTTGACTTCCCAAAGGGTAAAGTTAAGCATTTCTTAGCATTGAATTTAAGACCATGGTTTTGGCCTCATATCAACATTTCATCTAAACCATAATCCTTTAGCATGATAAATTAGTAGATTCTCTGTAGTATGAACATTGCCAGGATTTGTAAGATTATAGCATTTGTTGTTTTTTCATAGGGAAACGATCTTTAATTAGTGGATTATGGATGAGCTGCTGCTATAGGTATTCTATATTTTATTGATGTGGTATGGTGTTTTGGTGTTTTGTGTCTTCACATGTCTTATGTGCCCCACCCACTAGCTACTGTGCCCCTTTTGTGCCCCGGCAAGAAAAGGAGCCTGGAGCCAATGCTGGTTACAGGAGTAAATTTCCAACAAAGCTGGAAATAAATTACATGAACACAAGGGTACAAAATCAATGCTGTAATAAAAGAAAATACCAAAAATGTGACATTTGCACTGACCGTTTAGATTTTAGAGATCATTTGACTATATTTAGAAACAGTATGCTATGCACATCTACCTTAAGTTCTGTATGTCAGTCTGCATGCAGATAAAATTGAATATTTTAATTCCAGATAGCAACTGACTATTTACAGTGCAATTTAAATCAGATGAGGTCAAACATATATCCTGAATGAAGAGAGAAAAATATTTGCATGATCGATAACAAGCAAGGTTAAATAATATAAATAATAATTATATGATGGATAAAGAGCATTATTTAAATTATTTATTTATTTATTTTTATTTAGAAATTCTCTTCAAGAAGTGCCACTCTTCCAAAGAACAATCACAGAAGACTACAGTTAATGTCCGACTTTGAATCTATCGTTCCAGAGAAGCATCACCTAATTTTCTTACTATATGGTGTCAGTAGTGCAAGTTCCAGGTGGGAAGATAAATCCTATGATTACCAGCTCTGAAAATGAACATAGTCACAGTCTGTTAAATAACCAGTTCCACTGCTGGACAGATTCTTAAAACTGCATTGACAATAAGCTTGCATCTTTGAGATGGCTAACGATAAAAGGGGTCAGGCTTAAAAATGCTCATTCATGTATAGCCATAATGGTATTGGTATGTTGGGAATTGCTTTCATAGTACCAGATTAACTAAACAGGACTGTTGTCAGTAAGTCTAATATCATGCTTGGCTGGAAAACATGTCAGCTCTGTGCTTTAAAAACAGGGCAGGTGATCTGGACTTAAATTCAAATCTGACTTAGAAAATGTGCCAGTTCACTTCTTAACAAACAGGTCAGCATATGTGAAATGACAAAGGCAGTGTTATGTATGAGGGCATTCTGAGCAGACTGGTGGATATGGAAGTTTTTATGCTGTAAAATTATTCCCATGAGCAGACATATCTCTCCAGCATTATAATTCCATGTAGGGAGTTTTATAACTTATACTTTTCCTATTCATGCTTTCAGCACCTTCATGTACAGTAGAATTAGTTTAGAGAAACACCAAAGGCCTAGCAGTAATATTTATAAATGTTATATTTAAAGATAATTATGTGAAATATAGGAAACTTTCAATGGATGAGCTCTATTCGGCAGCCTTTGCTATACTGTTGTTGTTGTTATGGGTGCCTTTTTATCATAGTTATAAGGCCCACAGAAACGTTTAAAACATATCTTTAAGTTAATTTCCTTCTAAGGACATTACAGCCTTGCTTATGGAGCAATATATTCTGCAAAGTCTGCTGATTGCAGTGAAGCTATAGTAGATGTATGAGTAAAAACTTAGTGACATATATTAATATATTCTCACCATTTTATCTTTAAAGTAGTTATGAAAAAAGAGCAAACAGTTAAACTGGGGCATGCTAATAACAGTGAAGGTATATGACAAATCGCTTCATTCAGAGATATGTTTTCCCTCTAATACATTCTTAGGCCCTAATCTGTATATAATGTCATTCAATTATTTGATCTCCTTTAATTAACAAAAGCCATAATCCTAACTTAATCAGTTTCTTACCAAACTTTACTAATACATAAGAAGAAGAATGTTTAATTTGGTAATGCAGTTTCTAATATTTCATTTTTTATTAAGAAATACTACCTATGAGGTAATGAAGTTGTGAACTTGTGACAATGGGAGTTAAAACTATGACACATATTACATCTTGATAATGAATCCATTGACTATGAATACCATTAAAGTCCACAAGCTTTGGTACATCAGTGTCTCTCTCATGATGTGATCACATTTATCAGTCATATTACCTGAAGGATTTATGGACTGGAAAGGTAGGTAAACTATCAGTAGCATTAACATGTAAGGAAGGATTAGCAGGCCTGGTAAACCTACTGATAATGAGCCAAAAACAGCACACATTCCTATAAGTATGCGTTGAGAGAGACCTACATGCATGCATAAATAAATAAATAAATAAATATATATATATATATATATATATATATATATATATATATATATATCGAGAGAGAGAATGTGTACTTAGTGATGGCATGTCACCATGCTAAGGTACTACAAACAAATGATACTGTACCACAAGTTCCTTCTGTCCTCTTTGTCCTGGACCAGCTATGAGATGGGCATTTTGCCACATATGAATGGCACAGCAAACATTACTCGAAATTCTCTACATCCATTCCCCAGAATGAATTGACCTCAGAGTTAATTATAACAAAGGAGGATGCAAGGAGCCTCCTCCTGAATGGGATACAGTAGGAGCAGGTCACATAAAGAGAAAATTAACTTGTTTGTCAGTTCACAGAAATGTCTTTTGACAGTTTGTCACTCAAAAATGGTCTTCAGCCCCTGTCCTTTTCAACTAGATTATACACTGTAAATGGAACAGCATCACAGATAAAATACACTCAAATATGGAAATCAAAGAGAAAACAACTTAAATATATTGGCTAAGGTTTATAGACAGTGCATTGTACAGCCCCAATTACCATGGGTGAGGCAATGTGCAGGGTGTGGGTAATTCTAAGCCACAGATAGGTCAGAGATACAATGGTCAAAATAGTGTGGCATGTTGTCTATGCCAATGAATGCATAATGGCATGTGAAAGAGGAAACCCATTCAAATAAGTCACACAGATTATGCAAATGAAGGAAACCAAAAATGGTGGATTCATTTGGAAATGCATTAAATGATGGTATTAAGCATTGGAATATACTCATCCTGAATGCTGAGATTCATGGTGTGCATGATGCCACACATGTTGGGAGCTACTGTCAGAGTCAGTGCTTGCAATATTGTGCATTACTGCCATCCATGCCATGGAGGAGGTACAGACAGCACCTGACAGACAAACATATTTTCGATCATTTCAGAATGGATAAGAATGCTGTAAAGGAGCTAATCAAACTGCTTCACCTGGAAACTGAACTGAAGGGGATGTGCATTTTTGTGAACAAAAAGGTATGTTAAGCTTTAGCCATATTAGCTACAAGGACCTTCAAGTGACCCGGGAGGGGGACACATTAGCGACATGCTACACATCGGCCTCACAAATCCTAAACTAGTTTCACAACATTATTCTACACCATACTAAGGAGCATATCTGGTTGATCAGGACAACAGAAGAGATAACCAATATCATATGAGTCTTTTATTACACTGTCCATTTCCCTGATGTCCTGACATCCATATTTTTCACCCATGTTGCTATCAAGATCCTACTAGGCCTAGAGGGTCTGTGTTACATTAAGAGGAAGGGATTCCTTGAACTGCCAGGTCATCAGTGAGGCCCTGTATCTGTGTAACACCCAGGCAGTTCATACCATTAACCTGTTTGGCACATATTTGATCTATATTAATGCCTCCTGCAAGGGAACTTTCACAGGGTCACCTGCTGGTTGGTTGGTAGGTAGGTGCACACACATTACAGATAGACAGGCCTATACACAAAGGTGTCATGCAAGCATGCAGTGAACAAGCCACATATAACAAACTCATTTATGTTGCAGGTGATGCCAGATATGCCCTAGACCTCTGGTTACTGACTTTGATACACAGTCCCACAGACCATACTGTAAATTATTTATAAAATTATCCCATGCAGAAATACAAAATATAGAGGAGTAGGATTGTGGACTACTAAAGGGGTACTTCTGATGACTAGACACCTCATGAAGGGCACTTCAATATAGACCAGACATTTGTAGCAAGATGTTTGGTATGAGTGTTCATATTCACAACATGGTAATGTACTGACAAATGGAGCAGAACGTGAACATTAGCTTAACAGTAGCACACATGACTTTGGCACTGGAAGATCAGAAGGCTGTGGGATCCATTCCCACACCAGGTAGATGGACTAATTTTCCAATACTGACACTGCAGTATAGCATAGGGGATGGGAGCGCTTTACTCCTGAGTGTGCCATCCTTCAGATGAGATGTTAAACCAAGGGAGTTAACTCATTGAATGTAGTTTCGGCAACTGAATAGAAATCAAAGATGTTTGCAGAAACTACTTTTTTGAACAGTGGAAATTGCCCTTTTCTCCACTCTTGTGTGACCTTGGAGTTAGTGCATATAGTTTGGGGGGGTGTCTCCCCACATGGGGGGGGATTCTTTTAATTTTTGCTGATGGTGGCTTCAGCAAACTGTTTTTGAGTTTTTTGTGTTCACCAAAACTGCCTTCAAAAAATTGACATGAATCTGTTAAACCAAGGCCCACATTTATCTGAGCTGGTGTTAGCTCAGGTGGATGAACAAGATACTGTAACACTTATCGAAAAAAGTAGATAAAGTGCCTTAGTGCCCTGAACAAATTTCCCTTAGTCAAAGTGAATACGACCTCTGGTCTCCCCTGTAAAGATGTCATTGATCTAGTGGGACTAACTCAGTCAAGAAAGTGTATTAATGTATTAACGTAGCAAGGATGGGACAAAGGGGGCAGTTGTAGAAGCATAGCAAGGATGGGATGAAGGGAGCAGTTGCTCCAGGCGCAATCAGAAAGAGCAGCTCCTGTATTCTTTCAAAAGCACTTCAGGACTTAAGGTTATTGGCTAGTACATGGAGTGCCAATCTACTTGCTTCAATAAAGTCTTTTTTTTTTTTTACTTTTTTATTGTTAAATAGAAGAACTGTGTGTTGGGGGTGGATCTGTCTTTTTTTTCTCTAATTTGAAACACTAAGAGTACTTGGTGCTACATGAACCAGAGAAAATAAATAAACAAATAAAAATACATTTATGGCAGGGCCTTTTATAGAAAAAAAAAACTTGTTGAGAGTCAGGAGAGGAGCAAGCAGCTTTGTGTAATCTGAAGTGACATGGCCGAGGCAGAGCTGGCAGAATACATAGCAGCACTAGCAAAAAGGTATTGGCTGGTCCACAATTTCAGGCCAAGATACAAAGAGCAGAGAACAAAATTATGCATGCAGAATCATAAGCAAGCTATGCAGGACAGTACATGGATTGACCAAACTGTGCTTCAGGCAACACCATATGTACATAGGTTAGGGGGTCAGCAGGTCATAGTCATCATCACTTGCAAGGTGGGAACAGCATAGTAACAAGTGATTGCAATATACTGTATGGGGTAAGCTCATGGAGGTGAACTTGGTAACCATATATTCTAGGAGATTATGGAGAAGTCAGGGATCACAGGGTTGTTCTGTATGGACATGACTGATGTTGATGTCAGCTGTGTTGGCTTTCAGTGCTGGGGTTCAATCTGCTCTTTAATATGAAATAAGTAGAACTTGGGGACCATACAAGTGCTCCTTGATAAAGAGTCCCATTTGTTGACCCCGAGAGATGGTATCACCTATGACCCAAACAATCTCCATAACTGGGAGTGGGAGGCTCTGTTCCCACAGGCCAAGGGGAAGGGGTAGAAGTGTGTGTTTGTGTGTGTGTGTGTGTGTGTGTGTGTGTGTGTGTGTGTGTGTGTGTGTGTGTGTGTGTGTGTGTGTGTGTGTGTGTGTGTGTGTGTACTCTGATGATGTGTCCCTGGTATTGAGCCCGAGGAGCAACACTGTCCATGACTTCAATGATGCTCATGACTACGGGTAGCTCGTCACATAACCATAAATAACTAATATTATCTCAACAAAGATCTGTATTATCTGACTTTGCCTCTGTCTAACTGCTTCACATCCACACCCTCCCATGGTCATAGACTCAATGGACTAAGGAGACAGCATGCTTCTCAACTTCTTAATGCAGGAAATCTGGACAAAGCCAAATACAATAGGGATACAGAAGCCCAAAATTGGGACTGATTTTAAATATTGTTGTTACAAACTTAGAAAGTTGCTAGATTAACAGGGTTTGTGTTATCATGCATTCTCTGAAGGATATGAAGTCTGATGCTCAAATGTCTGTCTTTATTTAGTCACTTCAGTAATCGATGATTTAAAAGAAAACCAGAAACTGTAAAAGGAACAGATCAAAAATATGAGACAAAAATCTGGACAGTTGAGAGATATGGGAGCCAGAGTAGATGGAGGATGCAATGTGTTTCACAAATGCACCTATGAAGGAAGTATTTCCCACCAGCAACCGCAGCATGACTGTATGTTCCTATAGTCTAGGTCACTGTGCATCTGGTGCTGTCTTCCTGCAAGCCACAGAGCTCAGTCACAATTTCCACGCTGCTGTGGTTAGTAGCCGTTTGCTCCTGGATCACTAACCTGCATACCACTGGTTAATTCTGAGTATCATGGCTATTTCAGGAACAGTCTCAGAATCATGGCAGTACCATAACCCCATCATCTTTCCCCGTGAGTGCTACATACACCTTAGAGGAAATGAGATTGTCAGAATCTGCATTGGCTGGAGATACAGGTGGAGCCCATGTCAGCCCCTTGGGTACAGAATGTTTCCCATACCCCGGTGAGATCATGTACTCAGCTTATACCTCTACAGTGGCCTCCATAATGGTGGATGTGGGTGATCCCTCCCTCTGTAGTATCGCAGACAGTGACATTGTTTATCATACTTTGCACATTTCCATCATCAGCCACAGGTGCCCTGCAGATGTCAGCCCTACATGGCACTGTAGTGCAGTACTTTGCAGCAGTGGAACCTCTAAAACTTTAAAGACATATGGCCCCATCAACCCACATACATATACCAGTATAACCTTCTGTGGAATTCAAACTTCTGCACAAGAAAATATCATTAAACATTGACAGGCATAGCTTGTCATGCAGGTTGTTGCATTTGCAGAACAGAGGTATTTGGAAAGACAGCAATCTAAGTGGGACTAGATCAGTCATTCACTTCGATCATGCCATGGTGTGACCTATTGTGCACTGTGATAAACATTAGTAACCTGTTGCTTCCCCTACTTATGAGTGGTTGATGCCAGCCCAGCTTCCACATCCTTGCTGCCTTGGATATAAGAGACCACATATTCTGGCCAGTGAGTCACAACAAAAGCACCTCAACCTCAGTGAGCAGCTTATGTGTTGATGTCCACCCCTTGTGGTGTACCTGTCTGTCTCAATGTCTCATGCCTTTTTCTTTGCTTGGAGTATCATATCAGTAATCCTTCATTGCTCCTCTTTTACAGACCTAGTATGGCCAGCCATAGCATATCCTGCACCATTCCCATCCAAACTCGGTCTCAATAATGTTTGTCTGCAAAACATTTGTTTGGGGATTCATGCCATCTATGTTTTTGTGTGTGTGCTTGTGTATGTGTGTGTGTGTGTGTGTGTGTGTGTGTGTGTGTGTGTGTGTGTGTGTGTGTGTGTGTGTGTGTGTGTATGTGCGTGTGTGTGTGTTTGTGTGTGTTTGTGCATGTGTTTGCGTGTGTGTGTGTGTGTGTGTGTGTGTGTGTGTGTGTGTGTATGTGTGTGTGTGTGTGTCTGTGTGTGTGTGTGTGTGTGTGTGTGTGTGTGTGTGTGTGTGTGTGTGTGTGTGTGTATGCATGTGTGAAGAGTCTGCAGAAATAGTTCATTCTGATGACTAGTGAGCTGTTCAAGGCTTTGCCAGTACCTGTACATCTGGGAGAAAAACATGTCATTTAGTAGGTATATTTGCTATAGTGTGCAATGTACACAAGTAAGACCATGGTCTCCTGCCTTAACACACCTGATTAATTGCCACTGTTAGTGCAATGCCCCCATGTTCTGTATACATGCCTCTATATATGTCCCTGTAACCACACACCCACAGTTTCCTATGTTCACAGCTTGAATCCCCCGCCCCAGGCACAGGTAGATGTGCCATGCCAGTATCATGATATTCCATTTACACATACACCATGACATCTAATTTACTCACCCTGACATACATCAAAGGTTTTGTAGCTGTTGCTGAGGTACTTTAACAGATGGCTTTCTCCATTACTAATGTGAAACTAAATGTGTAATAGATTTTACTTAAACTCCTCTCTATTGTATTTGTACCATTGTAAATGAGGTGATACAAAATGTTGCTAGTACATTATATCACCCTAGCATGAGGCAATTAGGGTGGATGCTATGCTAATGAATCTAGACAGTTCCACTGTCTCTGAATCACTGTCTTGCACAGTAAGCCACAGTACATGGATGTCACTTCCTGTGGAAATGCAGAAAATCGTCATGCTGTGTCTTGACATGTCTCCAAAACAGGCCAAAAATACAGGAGAAGAGTGAATACTGAGCATTGCTTTTGTCCTTTAAACATTGTTTGCAGATGGGCATGCAGCTATACCTACAATGTAGGAGGAAACCCCTACATCCCCATACTTATATATACCAACTCTGAGATTGCCATACCTTTGAGAAAATGAAATATTCAGAGAAATGGTAATCTCAGTCTTAGTATATGTAAGTCTTCATTTTCTATCAGTCTCCATATTCTGGGACTCAGCATTGCAGTTCTCAGTATTTTAAATGGTTACCTGTATATGCACATAATGTCACTGTACAGCATTATGTTGCAAGGCACACGATTCAAAAACATGTATCAGTGAGTATGGGTCTATGATAATGATTCTTTGCTGTTCCTACATGAAGGCCCTGGCTGTTTCCAGAAGTGGAAAAAGCAGTGCTGACATATGTGTGAGAAGCGCAAGAGTTTCCCACTCTTCCTTCACAGAGATTTCAAAAAGAGCCTGCTGTGCAGTATGATCATCCTTGAATAAGATCCATGCATGGTATGAACTGGATGAAGTGTTTGATAGCACCACATTCATCACCCAGCAGCTACTGTTCTGTAGACCTGAGGTTGTTCAACCCTGACCTGCCCTGGCAATAGGAAGCAAATATTCAGGAGAATGAACTAGAGAGGTGTTATAAGCATTTCTTTTTAGATACTCTACCATCACCATGCACTATGTTGTACTATGTACTGCATTGTACATGTAGGATTAACAATATATGCCTGGTTTTGCAGCTACAGGGGAGCATCACCTGAATATGACTTAATAACAAAAAAGGCAGAACTGTCTCTCCCAGCAGACAGGTATGTAGCTGTTTTGTGCTCGTCTGTTGTACAACTGTGATTGTGGTTTTTACCATGTATGTGATACTTTATTCTCATTTTGTTATCATTTTGTTATCCTTTTGCAAGTCCAGTTCTGGAAGAACAGGAGGAGAGGCTATGGTCACCTCAATCATCGCTGGCTGTTACCTCTGGCTCTGTTTCTCCAGTGGCCACCAGGTCTGCCTGTCACAAAGATGAAGATGATCTCCCTGTTGAAGGTGACCTTTAAGGGTTACAGGTGCTCTCCATATCTGCCTGTCAGGTCAGGGTTGGGTTGAAGGCATTTCTCCTGAATGTCTACTGCCTGTCAAGTCAGGGTTGGGTTTAGGGCATCTCTCCTGAATGTCTACCCTATTGGTCTCCTCTGGCCTCCTGGAATTACTTA
Organism: Protopterus annectens; assembly: GCF_019279795.1. Taxonomy (NCBI): domain Eukaryota; kingdom Metazoa; phylum Chordata; order Ceratodontiformes; family Protopteridae; genus Protopterus; species Protopterus annectens. Next base: position 264,000,413 of record NC_056750.1, read on the forward strand.
AGATGTCTAAAACCAAAATCCCAACTGCTGAGTAAGACCACAGAATAAAACAAACACAGTATACAAAGCAAAGAAACTCCAGGCTGCCATAGCATCTGAGCAACTAGCTTTTAATAAAGAACTGGTAAGCGCTTTCACAGTGTACAGTACTGCTTCATCAGACCATAGTAAAAGTAACAAAGCAGGTAAACTTTTAAATACAGAACAACCCAATCAAGTACAGATATTAAAATCATATGACAGTTTTAAAAGAGCATCTTTGCAGTGATTATTTCACCTCTATATGCACCAATAAAAACACCTTAAACTGCCAAGCCCCCAACTCAGTGTTGTGGTGGACATGACTTTAAAACAGGTTTTAAAGATATCCTGTCATTTAAACCTGGTTCTACAAATGCTTTTAATAGTAAAAGCCACCTTTGTTCAGCACATTCAGTTTTATTCTTTATATCACCTTCCCTATCACTTTCATAAATAAAATTTCCACTACAAAAAACTTAAACATATGTGTGAATGAGGGTGTTGTGCTGGTTTCGAGTGGATGATGAAGGTGGAACTGGACTGTTGCTGGCGGAGATGAGGTTGATGTCGGAGTGGACGGTGGATCATGGAGACTGTGGTCACTGACCTGAACGAGGGCAGATGGTGGAGACCAGACTGTCTGCTTGGATGTGTGCTGATCCGGACTCTTGAAAGTCTGTTTTTTTTTGGATTGGTGAAACTGGACTAGGACTGGGACTTGGACTTGCCGATGTGAAGATGGACTTCGGTTGGTTGAGACTTGTGTCATGTGTGTGTGTGTGTGTGTGTGTGTGTGTGTGTGTGTGTGTGTGTGTGTGTGTCGTGTGTGTGTACTGTATATGTGATGTAACTGCTTGTGATTTTATTTTTTGTGATGGTCTGTGTTGTATCATGAGCCTGAAGGAACGTAATTTCATTCAGCTGTGCAGTTTATGGTTGTACGGTCTGAATGGCAATAAAGTTTACTTACTTACTTACTTAAAGCATTAATCTCTTTACCTTTAGATATATCATTCAGATGTTCCAAAATCCTATCTTTAAATGCTCGGTTTGTCTTACCTATATAAAATGTGTTACACAATGAATATCCTGCATAATAAGCAACATTCGCAGGTCTACACTGAGCAAAAAAAATCTAAAGCAATCTCAGTACCATTAACAGTAACATTATCAGTATCAGTAACATTATGTACATAAGAAGTACAAGACAGAATGTAATTGCAAGCAGAGCATGAACTTCATTTGAATGTACCCTTACACTGTGAATACATATGTATTTTAGAATATGAATGTCTATAACACAGTTGTTGTTTTAATCAACGATTATTTCTAAAGCTAAATCTAGGTTGAATGTCAGTAATCTTCCTGATATCTGGATCAGTCAACAATGTTTCCTAAAGATACCACATACAATATTGGCATCATTTGAAAGTGTAAGAACAGGACTGATGAATGGTTACTGCTGGTTACTGAATTGGAGAGTCATGTAGATGGAAAACCCCACCCACCTATCAGGCCTGCAAGGGAGCAACCACCCCTTAACATCAGCCATCCAGGTGAGAGATGCCTGGGTTTGGTGCCTTCCAGGTTGGTCTAATATCTAACCATGGCAGAAGCCCACTTTCTCCTTTCCATTGTGTTCTCTACCTAATGTTCCATGCATTTCCAATGTCATCATATCTATCTATATATATATATATATATATATATATATATATATATATATATATATATATATAAAACAGGGCACCTTCTGTTGTCCTCCCCTCATTTGAAACAGCCAACTCATCAAATGTCAGTTTGCCCTGTGGTTGCCCGACCCTTTTATTGTTAAGTAAGAAGGATGGAAGGTGAAGCCCGCCCATGAGAAGTGTAGGGGGCACAATTCTCCTTCAATAATGCTGGGGCTTGTACCAATGTCAGAACAGTTTTGATCAGTGGGAATGTGGTCAGTAGTCTAGCAACAAAAAATAACTCTTGTGAGATTCCAAAGGGAAGTATTTAGTAATATCTGTAATTAGGGATTATGGTACGTGAGGGGAACCTTGAATTATAACTAAATCTACTTGTTAGTGGTGTAAAGATGCCTTGTGGAACATGTATCCCCTATAGATACACTACTTTGCTGCCATGTGAAGGCTGTCATTCAACTTTTTAAAAATAAAAGGGAGTGTTTTAAGGCTTCATAGGATAATGAGTATGTAAATTATTTATGGAAAATAGAAAAATGCTAACTGAAATGTACAAGTAACAGGTGTGTTCAAAGTCATTCACCATTAACGTATGCAGGAAAAATCTTTGACTTCAAGTCTCCAGAACTAAATCTGACAGACTGATTTTTGTGGATGCTTGTGTCATGACTCAGTGATGCACCTTTTGACCACCATGTGAAAAAAATTGGAATGTTGAACGGTTGTGATATTCTTAATGTCTAAAATCTTCATTTATTCCCAAATGATCTGTTATCTTGAAAATACAGTCTAATTTATGAACATCCTGATATTTCAGATTTATTTCTTTGTATAGTAATGTTAGTTTTGTTTTACTTCTGTGTACAGGGCAATGCAAAGAAATTCTCATGTGAGCTGTCATTGGATTATTATAGTTAGGTAAATTAGACATTGATGCAGTGTTTCAAGTGTTGCCCATTGAGTGTCAGGACTGGCACTTTATGGGTATGAACATAGATAAGAAGCATTATTTTATCAGGGCCATCCCCATGGGTTAGACTGAAGCCTGTGTCTTGTTTAAGATGTTTACTACTGCAATGCCTTGAATCTGTGATGCAGGGGGATTGGCTCAAAAACAGTGCAATATTTGCATGATTTATTACTCAGAGGAAAAGGAACAGATGACAATGGGGACAGGGCTAGCAGTCATTCAGAAGATACATTAGGGGTTAAGGGTTTCATTAGCACTGGAGGAATTGGAGAGTCATATCAGGAAACCCTCCTTCCTGATTTTGAAGTTTGATGTGCCTTACCATGTTTGTAGCCCTGGGAAATGGTTAGAGCACTGAAGAGAAGATTAGGAGGGGAAAGTAAAGAAGAAAATCATTGTTGGGCCTGCTGAATTTTGTTTGCAGTGCAATGTGGCTGGAGGTAAAATATTCACAAGGTCTATAACAAATTTGCTATAACTAACAAAGGAGAAATGCTACAGGGTGAGAGTTTCAAGTGAGTGAGGCCAAGCTTAGCCATTTGAAATGAGTTTCTGAAGAATTTCAGTGGTGTTTCACGAAGGTGTAGCTAGGTCAGTTGGTGTTCTGAGAAATCCCTCAAACAGCAGACCCCCCACCCCCACCAGTTACAGAACTTCAAACAAAAACGTATTTCTTTCTTGCTATAGTTGCTAACCTATACAAACATACTCCAAATAAATGACTTAACAGGCTGCTTAAATAACTTCTAACACTGCACTCACTGTATTCAGTCACCCAAGTACCACTGATTTGCAGGGACTGATTACTTTCTCTTCTGCAGTTCCATTCATGCTTCCTAACAACTTGCACTAGAGCAGCCGTAATCTTCACCTTGCCATAGTGACAACTCATCTTGGTAGGAGGTTTGAGCAGGGAACACCAATTTTGAGCTTTACTCTGATTCTGCAAGTTTATTAGGTACGATGGCTATTTGAAGGGGAAGTAGTTTGCTTCCACCTAATAATAGCACATGCTCCAGACAGAGATCTTGTGCGACATCACATTTTTAAAGAATTGTATTGTATTTTGATAAATTGGCAGTAATCTAGTTAATGGGCAAGATCACTTCATACATGGATAAAGATGAGTTCTTTCAGTGACTAAATCTGGTTAATTTTTATTTTGATTATTTTAAAACTTAGTAGTGATTTTTGAAGTATTAGAAATTGTCTAATATTTTCTGAATTATGGATTTTAGTTGATTGGCCTGTTTTTATAACAACCACCATGCTGGAATCAACTATTCTCCTTACATCTCTGATTGTGTTTATGCACCAAATAAGAGTTGCACTACACCAGCTCTTGGGGCAAGCAGTAGTGCAGAGTTTGATGATCAGTTTATCATTTTCTAAATATAATTTTCCTGGTAAAATTAACATGGTGGCTGATAGTCTTTCACATTTGAAGCTTCATATGTGACACCAGTCAACTGGAGACAGGGGCAACTGACAGAAGTATACAGGACAGCTAACTGAGTGATTATGAGCTGCCAGCTGGAAGTCTTATAGGGTGGCATGCACAGTATTTGCATGTTCTGGGGCATGTTTCTGCAGCATACGTTACTCTTTGGGGATGTACAATGCATAAGGTGACATGTACTGGATCATTAGGATGCATTTGACAATGCTTGGCTTTGCATTCAAGACACAAGATTTGGTGGATTTCACAAAACATTGGGGAGAAAGTAGGAAGTTAAAAGGATGAGCTAGGGAATAGGCACAATAAGCTGATCAGAGTCAGCCTCTGGTCCAGGATGTGCTGTCTGACTTATTGGTGGATTTCCATTGTATTTGCAATGATTATTCCTCTTATTCTGCCTTGGCATCACTGGCAGCTTTCTTTTACCAAGGATCCTTTAGCAGGAAAGAAGTAGAAGTCAATTAGGGGGCTTGCAAGATCGATCCCTCCTGGAGGTGCGGTCTGACAGAGGGTACTGACAAGGTGAGAATGATCATGGGACTCAATAGCCTTGGAATTTCTATGAATCTGTGATTGATTAAGAAAAGGTAAGGTTAATCTGCCTTGTCAGATGAGTGGCTACTCCTAGGAAATTGCACAGAAATGTAGAGATTAGGGAGCCATTAACTTCCTTATTATAGCAGCCCCCCCTTATTATACCGGTCTTGCCGATATAGTAATGTACATCCAGTTTCAGATGAGTGTTTCACTGCGAATTGAAAAGTAATTGTAGCAAGGGTTGGGGGATGTACTGATTCTGTGTCTGTGTATATTTAGCTTATGGGGGGTACGTGTTATGGGAAAAAATAGATACGGTGACTGGGTCTGGCTAAGAAACGTGATGGTGTGGGTTTGTAAAATGAGGGCTTATAATATGATGGCTAGTTAAACACATAGCTAAAAATCCCTGGACCTGCAGTATAAAGTGTTTTGAAACAGTAGATCAGACTTACGATGGGGCTTAACCTCTGAAGATTTTACCTAAAGGGAAAGTTGAGGGCTGGTGGGTGGTTAAAATAACATTAAAAGTCATAATGAAACTGTGCTATTCAGCAATCAACAAGTCTAAACAATGTACTGAGGTACTGAGGATCATGTCCAGAAGAATCTACGTGAATCCTTAATACCTCCAAAAGCCCAAGCAGAGGAGCACAGAATATGACAGAGCTGATACCAGCTGAAATGCTGCTTAAGATACCTGGACCTAAGTCAGATAGGGCAAGAAAGACAAGCAAATGAACAATTATTTATTTATTATTATTCATTGTCTTTGGTTTACCAGAATAGCCTGACTGGACTCCCATTTTCAGAGAAGGCCCGGGCAGAAAAGCTCCACATAAAATTAATTTTTACAATGAAAATTAGTACAAAATTAAACATTTTAAGCATTAATTTGCAGGAAATATTGAAACATAAATTGTAAATACATTTATCATATACTTTATAAGTCACACTATATAAGTCAAAGACAGGCTAACGTAATCGCTGGATATACAAGAATGATGATAACGCACATAGGTGAAGTATTTATATTGACATAAATGAGGTTGGATGTCAGTAGAGCAGAAAGGGAAGCTATAGGAGGTTATGGAAGGCTGCAAGCAGAAATAACCAAGAAAAACATAAGCATAAAAAGCTCTGATGGTGGCAATGTTGAGATAACAGTAGATAGGTAAGATGGAGCTGGGTAAGGAGGGGTATTAGTAGGAGAGGATTAAGGATAGTGGGTAGTTAGAGAAAGATAGGTGAGATGATGAGGTGGGTAAGGAGGGGTATTAGTAGGAGAGGATTAAGGATAGAGGGTAGTTAGAGAAAGATAGGTGAGATGATGAGGTGGGTAAGGAGGGGTATTAGTAGGAGAGGATGAAGGATAGAGGGTAGTTAGAGAAGCAGTACTGGGGATGAAAGAAAGAGAGAAAAAGAGACAAAGGATAAGAAAGGTGAGAGAGTCAAGGTGATTGTTAGAGAGACTCGTAATGGAAGAGAAGCAGAAAAAAAAGGGTAGATTTAGTCAGGATGGGAGCATGAGCATAGCCATGAGGAAGTTAGGTGTTGTTTTATGTTGTGTTTGAAACGTGGTAATGTTGTCTTGTTTTAGTGTGAGTGGGATGGAGTTCCAATGCTTAGCAGCATAGTTTGAGTAAAGTGAGTCACCTGCACCATTATGAGACTTGGTCCTGGTCAGGAGATATTGGTTCCTTGAATGGAGATTCCTAGGAGGTGGTAATGTTTGAGGATGTTTTGTAGTGATGGGCAGGTATTGGGTTTGTGTATTATTTTGTGGCCAGTAAGCAGTTGGGAGTTGGCAAGGTAAATTAGGTTGTTGAGCCAATGTAGGTGCTTTAGTGCTAGGCAGTGGTCTGAACAGTTTCGTAAGTTGGATACAAACTTAGCTATTTTGTTGTAGCACACCTCTAATATTTTTTAAGGTAGAGTGAAGATTATTCAAGATTGTTGCTGCATAAAAAAGTGAAGAGAGAAGATAAGATGATGCAAAATAATTTTTAGAGAAGTCAGTGAAAAATAGTTTGTTTTGGTAGAGGAATCTTAGCTTTTGCTGAGGTTTATTGATGGCTTGATCATATTTTAAGTGATTTTCAATAATGCCACCAAGAAGCTTTGTGATGCAAACTGTTTCATTTGTGGCATTATTTGCTGTTGTAATGTTGAAGGATTGTTTCTGTGATGACAGAGATTTGAGTGAAAACAGCATTAATTTGTATTTTTTTAGCATTTAAAAGTAGTCAGTAGTCATCTATCCATGCTTCAACAGAGAGAAAAAGGAGTCCTGGATTATCTTATGGAGTAGCATCAGACTTGGTACAAACCATATGAGAGTGGCAGCATGTATGTATTGTACTATGGAGGCTTCTTTAGTAGCTTTATGAAGATTAATGATGAACATGTTGATTAGTTAACTGCCTAGAATAGATTCCTGAAGTACGCCAACAGAGACAGAGAGGGGGGAGAGGTCTCGTTTTCATTTTACAGCATGGATTCTGTTGCTGAAAAAGCTATGGAGAAAGCTAAGGGATGAATGTAGAGTCCTAAACAGGGTAGTTCGTGGAGCAGCTGTTGACATGAAACTGTGTCAAATTACTTTGACAAGTCTAAGAAAAGGGAGAATACTAGACTGCTGGTATTTCTATTAGAGTTTATGATTTTGGTAAAATGAGTAGAGCAGCAGTGGTGCTGTAGTGAGGTCAGAAACCATGTTGAGTGTCAGAGAGACAAAAGTTGTAGTGAAGATGGGATAGGAGTTGGGGCTAAATCTGTTTTCTAGTATTTTAGGAAGCATGGGTAGAATGACTATAAGTTGGTTATTGGATAAGTCGGTGGATGTTCCTCCTTTATGTAGAAATATGATGCGGGATTTTTTTCCACATGAAGGGGATGTAGCATTCTGTAATTGATCAGTTTAGGAGCATAGATGCAGGGTACATGATAGAATCTGCAGTGATTTTGAGGTATTCTGCTGGCAGGTTGTCAGCAGCTGATGCAGAATTATATAGTTTTCTGAGGTGTTTTTTGATAGACGAGGTAGATACTAGCTGGAGGGAGAAAGGATTTTGCTGATGATTAGTACTGTTTGGGATAGTAAGGCTGAAAGGTGGTTTGATATTATGTTTTGTTACTAAACAGGAAGAGGACAGAGTACATGAAATGTGTATTGAATTGTGTATCTATAGAGGCTGGGTATTCAGTAAAGGAGTGGTAGTTTGGTCTGAGTATTGTAGTCTTTTTATTATGTCCCAGAAAAGTGTATAGTTTTGTTAGTGTTTGTTTTAGAGCTTGGGAAAGTTTTTAGTTTTATCTGATCTGATTTTTAGTTTAGAAAGGTCCCTAAGCTGTCTAAAATATTGCCATTTTTGTGGTGTTTTGTCAGTAGACCATGCTTTCCAAGCTTTGTCATTGTTTAGCATGAGTTGCCTGGTAAGTGATTCACAACCAGTCTGGAAGCCAATGCATATTCTGTGGACTGGTGATGTAGCTGGGCTGCAAAATTCTAAACCAATTGCAAATGGTCGAGTTGAAAGCCCTGGAGCCCCCAGATACAGGACATTACAGTAGTTAAGTTGAAAAGAAACTAAAGCATGCACATCTCCTGAAGTAATAATCTGATTACTGAGGGAGATACTCCACAGCTGAAAACATGGGAACTTGATTATGCAGATGCCTAACCCCTAAGAGTGAGGCATATAATCAAATTTCACCCTTGAATTATACTGCTTCATTGTGAATTCCAGTTTGTTACCAGTATAGATGACGTCCAGTTTCAAAACTGGACCAGAAGAATTAAAATGGTGGATCATCCCGTTACTGGATGCTTTTCAAGTCTGAAGCTAATTTAAGGATGATGTAGAAGCTTCAGGAAAGGACATGTAATGCTGCATATCATCAGCATAGCAGTGAAATATCAACCCTGTTGTGTGAATAATGTCTCCAAGAGACAGCATATAAACAGTGAACAGTTATGGACCCAAAATTAGACTCTGTGGCACCCTACATTCCAAGCAAACCGCTGGCATATCAAACCCATGATAACACAATAATAAGCTAAATGTTTCAACAAAATCTCTGTGTCAAATTCTGAACAGAGACCTAAAAAGACCAGGACAGAATAACACTGACAGTATCTAGAATTGAGGGGATTTTTAAATACCCTAACAAGGGCTATTTCAGTGTATATTTAGACTAAAAAAAACAGACTGGAATCACTTATAAATGTAACTGACACTCAGTTAAGAATCCAGCTGCACACACACACGCACACAATCACACACGCACGCACGCACACATGCACACACGTATATACACACATAGACACACACACACACACACACACACACACACACACACACACACACACACACACACACACACACACACACACACACACACAACTGTTTTACAAACCTTACCAAAAAAGGAAGGTTTGAGATTGGTTAGTAAATATCTGGATTATCAGCATCTAAGCAGCCCTTCTTAAAAATGGGATTAATCTGAGTAGTCCTGTAGCACAGAGGGATAAAGCCCTTACTATGCACCTAGATAAACTCTGTTTGATAAGACATATGGGTGTTGGAGGTGCCATAGAGGGAGGATGGAAGCAAGTGGCCAATGTCAGCTGCCCATCCTGGGTTGAGGCACACTAGGATACATGCAAAATGATATGACTATTATATTTATTATATTCTTTGATATAAGTACTTTGCCACCCATCAACTTGCAATTTAGATACTTTGTGTACTTTATGCACAGAAGTCAAAAATTTCATTTCTTAATATTTTTTTTGAATGATATAATGCTAAGGGACATCACCCAACCAAAAATATAATGAAAGTTGAAAATGTTTCCTAAAATGTTGTGCCTTGCACAGGCACCAGGCATCTAATCTGATGACTGCTGAGGATGGTTTATTTTACACTCCGATATGTAGAGTTCATATCTGTGGCTTTACTTAGATTTCTTTTCCGCACAGTTTATTGAAACCACACTACTTTTGTGAAAGCCACAAGTGCACTGCAGTGGGTGAAGGGGTTAATTTTTCCATACTTCACTGGGTATGGGGGTACAATATATATATATATATATATATATATATATATATATATATATATATATATATATATGGGGCTACCTATTATCGAAAACTCATTTCACTGAACTTCAAAAAAACAGGACGACTTTGCCGAACACTCTCCGATGACCGGAATTTACTCCAGGAAAGGAACTACTTGGCTACCACAACTAAACAAAGAAACTGAAGCCAGTCAAACCCATCCAAATGGGGGGCTTTGCCCCCTACACTCCCCATGTGGGGGGCTGTGTGCCCCACATCCTCCCTAACTAAATATACCAACTGTGAGATTGCACTACAGTGGGGAATAGGACAAAGTTCATCATGGTGGCCAAGTGGTTCCTTTCTTGGAGTGAAATTCCAGTGATCCGAGAGTTCATGAAAATAAGTGTTTACATTGACAGTGACAAATAAACTATAACATTAGCATTAGTGAAATATTTCCACTCTTGTTATATTCATCCTTGTCTAATTTCTGTGTGTGTGTGTGTGTGTGTGTGTGTGTGTGTGTGTGTGTGTGTGTGTGTGTGTGTGTGTGTGTGTCTCTCTCTCTCTCCCTCTCTGTATATAGATATATATAGATATATATATATATATATATATATATATATATATATATATATATATATATATATATATATATAAAATAAACACATGCAGATAAATACATATGTAATCAAAGATAATTTTGTAAAGGCAGTTTGGGCTTCTTCAGTAACACTACATATTTTCTCATCTTTCCAAACCACTAAAATATGATCGGGTTCATAGGATTCTTGGGAATTTCAAAGTAACTGAGTCTTGTGAACATTTATGCCTTGCCAGTACCCACCTTTTGATCTTACCCCCTTTCTCTGGGAGGAATAGACCAGTCAATCCCAGAGTAAATGTGTGGGTGTCTATCCAGTCATCTGGATCCCATCTGAAGGGTGATAGTTTATCATACTGCTCTGCAGGGGCTGTCTATTCTAGAGGTAGATGGGTGGGAATGTTATGATGTATTTATTGTTGAAGATTTAGATCCCTAGTTCAGATATCTGTGGATCTATTAGACTTGTGGGTGTTCAAACTATCCAAGACAACTAGGTCTTTAATGGCATGGAAAGCAAGGCATGGGTCTACCCTAAGAGTCTGGGAGAATCTGAATAAAGGGACAGTGCTTCCAGTCTCTGTTGTTAGCTCAAAGTCTTTAACCTTATGATCTTCTAAGTTAGGAACCACTGGGATATTTCTAGTTGTTTGATATGATATGTCTGGTGAAGTACATCCTGAATGGGTAATAGTACTCAATAACTGATATAACCAATGCTGAATATAAGGGAACAGTAACCTCTTTAGATCTGGTTGATAGCTTATTAAGTAGAAGTTTGTTTTTAACTACTGTTGCCTCGTGATGGTCAGACATGAGGGAATTATCAGCTCATGATCTAAGGTCCCTAACAATATTTTCATTTTGAAGTGGGATATTGTCTATGTTGTGTGCCGAGGGAGGAATTATTTACCAAGTGTGATAATAAAGTGTGATAAGTGGGATAAAAGTGTGATGTGTGTAACAGTCTTCAAAACATTACAAATTACTGAACACCATGCACAATACTGCAGCTAATTACCAAATGGCTGATGGCATCAATGCTTTTTACTGCAAGTTTGATAAGCCTCAGGCTACAAATGACACTGCCACCAGCTCTTTCAGTGTTCAGACTTGTATAACTCTCTCTCTCTCTCTCTCTCTCTCTCTCTCTCTCTCTCACGTTCTCACATTCAACCTGCATTAATTATCTCTGAAGAGGATGTGTGTCATTTTTTTTTTTAAAAAGACTGCAAATTAGGAAAGCAGCTGGTCCAGATGGGGTTTCACTCTCCTATTTAAAAACCTTTGCTGATCAAGTGGTTACTGTTTTTACTAGGATTTTTAATAAATCATGAGAGCTGTGTGGTGTTCCCTTATGTTTCAAACAAGCCGCAATCATTCCAATCCCTAAAAAAATTCACTATAAAAGGACTGAATGACTACAGGCCTGTTGCTTTGACATCGGTGGTCATAAAAAATTTTGAGAGGCTGGTGTTAGCTCACTTGATGGATATTACAGCTCTCTCACTGGAGCCCCTTCAGTTTGCTTATTAAGATGGGCCTGCACTATATCTTGCAACATCTTGACAAACCAGGGACATGTGCAAGGATTCTGTTTGTGGACTTCAGCTCTGCATTTAATACAATAATTGTGAAACTTCTTCAAGTGAAACTTTCCCAGCTTTCTGTTCCTGTTGCCACCTGTCAATGCATCACCAGTTTTCTGACCAATGGGAAACAGCAGGTGAAATTGGGAAATTTACATTAGGCTATTGCACAATCAATGCAGGTGCCCCCAAGACATGTGTGCTCTCCCCACTGCTATTCTCTGTCTACACTAATAACTGCACTTCTGAGAACCCCTCTGTCAAATTTATTAAAGATGCGGATGATACAACTATCATCCGGCTCATCAGGAATGGTGATGAGTCTGCATACAGATGGGAGGTTGAGCAGCTGGCCCTTTGGTGTAGTCAGAATAAACTGGAGCTGAACACTCTTAAAACTGTGGAGATGACAGTGGACTTTAGGAGTGGTACTACAATATTATCCCCCCTCTTTATATTTAATACTGCTGTGTCAGTTGTGGAATCCTTCAAGTTTCTGGGATCTATAATCTCCCAGGACTTGAAGTGGGAGGCCAATTTAGGGTCCATCATAAAAAAGGCACAACCACGAATATACTTTCTGCACCAACTGAAGAAGTTCAAGCTCCCACAGGAACTGTTGATTCAGTTATATACACCAGTCATTGAGTCTGTTCTCAGCTCATCCATAACAGTGTGGTTTGAATCTCTGTCTAATCATGATAAAAATAGATTACATCGAATAGTCAGGTCTGCCAAAAATGTCATTGGTGATAGTTTGCCCTCCTTACAGGACCTACACTATTTCAGAGTCATGAAAAGGGCATGGAAAATCATCACCGGCCTTTCACAACCTGTCCACCATCTTTTTTAATTATTACCATCGGCCAGGCATTATAGATTAATATGCACCTAAACAAGCAGATATAAGAACAGTTTTTTTCCACAGGCCATCAAGTTCATAAACAGTTAACTCAGTTTATCCTGCTGGGGTATTCTGTTTCCTAAGCCTCTTAGTATTGTTAGTACTTGTTTCTTTCAGTGTTTATTTCAGTATTTTTTGCACTGAGCTGCACTTTGCATCTTGTATGTATTTGTATATGTATATTTACATTTTTTTGGCATGTTCTTAATACTTGTATGTATGTTGTTTGTCTTGTTCTTAATAGTTGTATGTATGTCGTTTATGTAATTTATACTTGGAGAGTCAATGAAACTGGAGTCAAATTCCTTGTATGTGTGTACACTTGGTCAATAAATGTGATTCTGATTCTGATACTGCAATTTTTTGCATTTAATTTAAGCCCGTTTTCAGTACATTATAGTTATTTATGCGTGTAGGTTCTTGTTGAAGTGTTAATATGTAAGAAGGGGGCTTGATAAATACACCCAGTTTGCAGCCATCTGCAAACTTAGTTAGCTAGAGGTCTTATTTTCCTGTGTGGAGATCCGACAGAAAAGTAAACACTGAGAAGGAGGGATCATAACACAGCCTTGGTGTACACTAGGTGTTACCTTCATATTTTCTGATGGTACACTTTGTGACTTCTGTCTTTGAGCCAATTTGCTATCCATCTTATCACATAGTGATCTATTTTTAATGCATTGTGTTTAGTTAAAGTGCCCACATTTGGTATGGTGCACAGTGCCTTAGCGTGGTCAGGATGTGTTATGTGAACAGAATGACCACTGACAACAGCTTGTGTAACCCTCTCAATGAAGTTAGGCAAACTCAACAGGCAGAATCTTCCCTTGACAAAGTCAAACTGCTATAGATAATGTCTAATGATATTTTTTGATATCATAGTTTATAAGGTTAGCTATAATGTGTTTCATGGCCTTACAGATAAGAATTGTCAGGCTTATGGGTCTATAATTTCTGCTGATGGGTGTATAATTCTCGGTCTCCCTTGCAGAGTGTTATCGCCATGGTGGTGCACCAAACTTCAGGGATAAAACCTGCACCTAAGCTTAGGTTAAACAGTCTGTGGAGTGCCTTTGCCAGAACATGCTTAGTTATATTTATTCAAAAAACAGGTATGTTGTCAGAGCCCATGAAGAAATATTTTTGGTCATAGAAAGCACCGTATAAGTTCCTTTGTGAAAATAGGATGTTTGAGGGATTCAGGGATATGTGGACTTTGGAAAGAAGTGTCTCACGTAAAATTCTCACTGAATTTGGTAGCCACAGAGGAATAGCTAGGCCATCTTGCTCAGGACAAGACTCTCTTTTAGTACCCCCCACCTGAGAAAAAAATTAAAGATTAATTAAACAGGGGCAAAACATTATGCCAACAACTTTTCACATTTTCACAAAAATATAAAAAAAAACAAGTCCAGACAGGAAGTTTTAATGTTTAAGCATTTGCTCCTAACAGACTGACAATGTGTTAGCAGGCTAATACTACTTACTGTCATCTGCACACTAAAATAAAATGACAACATGTGGAAAATATTAACTAGGAGAAACAAAAATGTCTGTACAAATAGAACAAAGTAAAGCCTTAAAACCAGGAAATCACTGTACATGGCTAGAAGAGATGAATCCCAATTGGCTTTAGTGAAAACACAATACTATGGTAAGATATTCAAACCTGCATAAGTAGTGTTTCCCACTGCATAAGCTTAGCACCAAGAAACAAACATCACTCTCTCTCCCTTTAGAGGCCGAATAGATTTCCACTTGATCAATAACTTTACCATATTCCTCTCTGTATCCAGGATGACAACACATCAGTGATCCATGTTCACCCAATTCACAGACAAATAAAGGCTTTACAAAAATATACCTATCAATTGCAACCACCTGCCCCATGAAAGCAGGACAGGAATAAAACAGAACTTTCTATATCATCTTAAACAACCCCCACCACCACCACAACCACCAATTTTAGTTTATTCAAATGACTTAAACAATTTTTTTTTGCTTTTAAATACAGCTGCTTATATTAGCTAGAATATTGATATAACATATCCCCCAGTGTTATCTTTGCTTTACCATTTTCATAACACCTTAGATTTTTTATCAAGTCTAATATCTCCTGCCTGTTTTTCTATAAACTTCGAATACTTGCCATGCTAGTTGCCTCCCTGTGGCACGTTCACATCACATGTTCTTTTTATCTTTCTTTGTCTACTCAGTTCTACTACAGTCAGTCTCTTTACATGTTCATCTACAATACTATACTGAAGTGTCATATTGGTGGCCAAAGATAATGGGCTGCGTACATGTTGGTTTACAAAGTCCATCTAACGTGTGGGAGAAACAGACAAATGTAGGTTTTGTAAAACTGAATTGGAAACAGTCACACACCTCATTTCTGGTTGTGACATACTAATCTCAGAAGGACTGTATACTGAAAGGCATAATAATGTGGCAAGATTGTTCACTGGAGCTTGTACAAACATTATAGTATTGAAGTGGCTGAAAAACACTGGAAACATGAGCCACAAAGCATCATAGAAAATTATGAATTTTACATCACATGGGATCATCCATTACTAACAGTTCAAAAAATAGATGCCAGAAAACCAGATTTAGAGGTCCATGAAAAGAAGACAAAAGTGGCATTGATCATTGAAATTGCCACCCCCAGTGACTACAGTGCCTTGCATACAGAGAGACATAAAGTCATAAAATATCAGGATTTGCAGGCAGAAATGAGAGCAGTGTGGAAGAAAGATACCCAGACAGTCACAATAGTAGTAGGAGCAATGGGCCTTATAAAAAATAATCTACAATCATATTTAGATATGTTACCAACACATGTAACTCCATAAGAATTGTAGAAGGAGTCATTATTGAGCACATTGCGGGTGCTGTGAAGAGCACGTCTGGCTGACATCAAAGACTGAAACAATACTAATTTCATGAACTTTAATCGTACTTTGACTTAGGAATGGAGTCCATTCCCATCATGGTATTAGAAACCCAAAAGATTTGGAGAAATTAAAAAAAGTATCATATGGAACAAAGGATTATCTGCTGCTAAATAAAGTCATAATGGAGAACTGTAAAAAGGGGAAGAATCTAAATATGGCATAGACTGACTACAAAAAAGCATTTGATAGTATCCCACATTCATGGATAAGAGTGCTTAAAAATGAATAAGATACACCCTACACTGATCGACTACATTACAGTGACCATGAAAGAGTGGTAGACCACTTTGCAATTAAGCCATGATAAAGGATAAATTATTATTCCAGGGATAAAAATTCAAAGGGGAATATTCTTGGGTGACTCCCTGTCACCGCTGCTATTCTGTCTTGCCCTTAACCCGTTAAGCTGCCTACTTAACAGATTAGGCCATGGCTACAATTTGGCTCCTAGAAAACAATCAAGTCTAATGACTTCTCATCTTCTCTTTGCCAATGATTTAAAACTGTATAGCTCATCAGATAAGGAACTGAAAGCACAACTGCAAGTAGTCAAAACTTTTTCAGATGATATAAGAATGTCATTTGGTCTTGATAAATCTGCAAAAGCAACCTTTAAAGCAAGAAAATTGCGGCACCAACAAAACATCAGTTTGGGACAAGAATGTGATATAAAAGAACTTGAACAAGAGGGAGTGTATAAATATCTGAGAATTGATAAAGGATCAACAATAAAACATGAAGTTCTTCTTCTTTCGGCTTTTCCCGGTTAGGGGTCGCCACAGCGAATCATCTGTCCACTCATGACTGGCAGTGGAGTTTTTTACAGTGTTGAATTGCCAGCATGGCACGCACATGCACACACTCACACCTAGGGCTAGTTTAGAGTGTCCAATCCACCTACTACATGTCTTTGGGATGTGGGAGGAAACTGGATCACCCAGAGGAAACCTACGCGACCACAGGGAGGACATGCAGATTCCGCACAGAAGGCACCCCAGCCGAGAATCGAACAGGAGAACCTCTTGCTGTGAGGTGGCAACGCTAACCGCTGCAACAATAAAACATGAACAAATGTGAATAAACTTAGACAGGAATATTTTAGAAGACTTAAATTAATACTGAAAACAGCACTGACATCTAGGAACAAAATTCAAGCTATAAACCAATTTGCTGTTCTTGTTCTTACAGTTTTAGAGTGTTTGACTGGCCCCAGAATGTGTTGGATACATTATACAAGAAAACAAGAAGGATACTTCATGCTCATCAAGATATTTATAATAATCAGTGCATACCAAGAATATATATTCCCCATTCCGAAGGAAGTACGAGCCTCCGTACAATTGATTATATGTATAGATCTGCAATTGTGGGACTGCATACATATCTGCTGACCTCACAAGACCCAAATGTAGTGAAGTTTTGAAACACGAGGAGAATAAATCTAAGATGACTTCCCTTTTCAGTCTAGTAGAAGCATATCGGCATCAAACAGGAATGGAAATCAAACCAGAAGTAGATAAAAATCAAGCAGCAACTGAATGTACCAAAAAACAAAAGAAAGAATATAATGTGAAGGATCAAATAAGAAGGCAAGATATGTGGAAAATGCATAAATATAGTTACAAATATAGAAAACCCCTGGAAGACCCTCATGTTGATCAGGATCGAATGCAGGAATGGTTAAGGACAGGCAAATTCAACCCAAAAGATGAAAGGTTGATATTGGTGGCCCAAGATAGAGGGCTACAAACATTGGTTTACAAAGTGCATTGAACGTGTGGGAGAAACAGATAAGTGTACGTTCTGTAAAACAGAATTGGAAACAGTCACACACATTGTTGCTAGTTGTGACATATTAATGGCAGAAGGATTGTATACTGAATGGCATAATAATCATATTTAAATATGTTACTGATACGTGTAACTCTGTATGAATTGCAGAAGGTGTCATTACTGAGCACATTGTGGGTGCTGCGAAGAGCACTTTTGGCTGACATCAAAGATTGAAACAATACTAATTTCATGAACTTTAATTGTACTTTGCTTTGACTTAGGAATGGGGTCCGTTCTTGTCATGGTATTAGAAACCCAAAAGATTTGCAGAAATTAAAAAAGTGTTTGCTTACACATCATTCAGATCCTTTGACAAAATGCATGAACCATAGTTAGTCTGACGTTTCTGTTTTCCAGCTTCACACACACACACACACACACACACACACACACACACACACACACACACACACACACACACACACACACACACACACACATTTAGTACTTTACATACACTGCATAAATTAATTTCATAGCTTTTTCTTCTTCTACCACTGCTACAACAGCAGTCATGAATCTATACCACCCTCTTCCAGATTTGTGTTTTCCAACCTGATATATGTTTAAAATTCTTATCTTGCTTTGCACAAACTATAAACATATAATATTATATATAAATATGTGTTCTTAGTTTGCTTTCTCCTAATTCTTTGTCTGTAATTGAACTGTGTCCCTTTTCTTATCCTCCAGGCCCTAGCACCCCAGGTATACTGAAAAAAATGTCTGTTTATCATGCTTACATTATTTACTTTATCTACATTCTCCCTTGTCAAAAATGAACCCTAGTTCCACTAGTCAGTTTCACACTCTTTTTTGCAAGCATAAATGAATTCTTTAATTTTATTATTTTTTTTCTTCTACCTGTGTTATTTTATTTACAACATGTATCTGGATGATGACTACTATTCCAAATGATATTCCATTCCATTCCTGAGGAGTAGATAGGCTTATATCTCTCAGTTGTCCCTGATTTTCTGGGATGTCCCTGATTTTGAATCAAATTTTACCTCTGTCCCTCTTAATCCCTCCCAAAACTGGTAACTTAGTTGATGAGTTACACTTAATAAATAATGTTGATAATTATAGACTTTTTACTTCAGAAAATATATATCAATTCACATTCTCTAATTCTATCAATGCCTCAGGTTAAAAGTAAAGTTCTAATATTTTAAGTGTCCCTCCCAGATTGATTATTTCTGGAATTGTCCCTGATTCAAATTTGAGAGCTATGGCTATGCTAGGCCATTTTACGTCCAGACCAGATATTTTGTTTTCCATCCTCCTGATAGTATTAATTATAAGTGGGTAGGTGTATACAAAAATTATTTGACATGGATCCCTTAGTTTGTAATACTTAGAAAACACCAGACATATTTGGACATCCATAATAATAAAAAAATCTCACAGTTGCACTGATCTGTTGCCAATCCATGCATATGAGAGGGCTGACAACCCCACATATCCTCCCGCAATTTTTTAATTTTACATATAAAAACTAGAATCAGGTTGGGGGTGTTGAGGGGAGCTTCAACCTTGCTCCCCTGTATGTATGGATCTGTAAAAGATCTCTGCAATCTATGTACCACACTTTGTCATTCAGTCAACCATTTATCACTGCTGCCACAACTATATTTTACAATTGTACTACAACAATAACTGTAATTCATATTAAGTAGTTTACTCAAAAAAACACCAAGAATTTATTTATGAATCCATCTATTACCAACCCATGCATATAAATGAAGCTGTCATCCCCCCCAACACACACACACACACACACACACACACACACACACACACACACACACACACACACACACACACACACACACACACCAAGCACCTGTTATTTTTATAATTTTGCTAAGTAAAGTTTATGCAAAGTATAACAATGGTGATGGGTTGCAGGGGCAATAGACCCCTCAAGTGCACGGACCAGCAAATGATCAATGTAATATTTGTAACATACTTGCCATTTATTTTTGAAATAATATTGCAGTACATGCATATAGCAATAAACAAAATACCTTACTCCAGAATGCCAAAAAAGTAGCTTAACATCACGTCAGTCATGCTGTCAATCAAGAAGTAAACAGAGGACAATCAAGATTAATTATCCCAATCCCCACCTCAGCCTGTGTAAACTTGGAAATTTTCTGTTTTACTGTGTCAGCCCCATTTTCAGTAGCCATCTCTGCCCTTACCCTGACTCTGAGGGCTCTGGAATTCGCCCATTTGGTGAAAAACATACCCACATCAGAAATATACTTTATCTTACTATATCAACATTAAGATACAGAATGCATCACAAACAGCATAATCAGGGACAGCTGGAAAGTTTACAAATTCATTACCTATTTATGGCATATTAATTAGGAATGCAGCATCACATGCAGACATTCACTATAGACTGATGTCACTGTTGCACTGAACTGTTGCCAGGCTGAGGAGGCTAGTGGGTGATAATTACCTCATATACAAGGACCAGCAAAAGATCCCTGCATTATGTGAACTACACTTTGTTATTCAGATAGCCATTTGTCACTGCTGCCATGGCTGTACTTTAAATTAAACTAGATTATATGAGATATGATTATTAATAGTAAGCCCTGCATAAGCATACTATTGCATGTTCCACGGTATGATAAAACCACAGATAATACTATTATATATAAACATGTTAATTGAATCTGTTCACTTTACCCAGTACTTTTTTCCTGGACTGTAAACTGTGTCCTTCTTTTTCCAGGCTGCAGGTAGGCAACAGGTATACTAGCAACCTCCAAGCTCCTGGCCATCTACCACAGTACAAAAACAGATAATAATAATACTGGCTTCGGTTGGGAGGGTGGCCTAATGGTTAAGGTATGTCTTGCAAACACAAGGTGCAGGGTTTGAGTCTCACAAGGCATAATTGGCTAGGCTTAAAATGGCTCGCAAGGGCAGTTATCTTAGTACTAAACTATGGACTAACAGACATCTGAATATAACAATTGCAAAAAGAAAAAACAAGCAAATGATGCCTAAGTCAAACTCCTGCAACAAGTGCTTGTCTTCAAGCTGAGTGAATAGTTGAAAAGAGTCACTCACTCATCTTCAAATGAAGACTGTCAAGATATTTTATTTAAGAAAAACAAGCAAGCAACTGAAGAAAGAATAAATCAAAATAAAGTCAGTGAACTACTACAAACAAGTAACTTGCTCACTCATCGTGGGAGCAGAAATATGAAGCCCAGTCCTACCACCATACCTGCCAAGCTAATAAGAAGTCTTTGGGTCATTGCCAAAGGCTCATCACTACATTTTATGATTCAGATGCCCACACAAGATGACATGTAAAGGGGACTAGAAGTAGCTAGAGCCTCGAAAGTTTTTAGTAATACATCTGATGCTATCTTTGATATATGGGTTTGTGGATCTACAGAATAATTAGGAGTTTTTGTCTTTTAGTGTAAGGTCTGTTTTTGAATTTTCTATTATGTTTTGCTCTGGTTGTAACTGGTGCCCTAGGCAAAAGGGCTCCACGGAGCCCCCCTCCACACTACCCAGTGTCCCCATCCTTGTCTACCTACACCAAATAAATACTGGAAAAGTGCCCCTGCTAGAACGGCGCCCTAGGCAGATGCCTAGTTGGCCTATGCCTAAGGTTGGCTATGACTTTCACTTCTATCATCATTGTCATCATCACCATCATTAACACCCTTTTTTCCATTGTCTACATGGGGTTGGGGTGCCATGTCAATTGTCACCATCCCATCAATTCAGTACCACTCTCCTACCTTCCTCAACACTCATGCCTCATTGTTGCAGGTCTTCTGTCACACAGTCCATCCATCTCTTTGCTGGATGTGCTCATTTCCTTTTGCCTTCTTCCTGTCTGTCCCAAATCTTCCTTACCAGATTGTCTTCTATCTGTCTGCACATTTACCTGAACCACCATAATTTGTTCTTTTTGACCTTCTCTGCAATTGGAGCTACTTTGGCTTCTGTTCTGATGCCCTCATTTCTTTGTATGCCCTGCAGTGTGCATCCTACAACCCATCCCGGTACTTCATCTCCATCACCTGCAGCTTCCTCAACAGCTCTGCCTCCACTGCCCAGGTTTCTATACTATACAGTAGTACTGGGTGCACCATCTGTTTTATACTTTTTACTTTCTAGCTGCTTTCACAATCTTCTGTTATATAGTACCTCTGAGACTCTGTGCCTATTGGCTACAGCCCCTCTGATTCTAGTTTGACCTCCTCATTCAGACTTCACTTCTCAACTACCCCTCCCTGATACTTGAAGCTGCTAAACCGCTCCATTATTTTCCCTTCTATTTTCATTCTCAGCTTCTTCTGATTTCCCCCATTTGCTGCCATTACAGCTGTCTTATTTGTGCTCAGTTTCAGTCTGTGTGCCTTCAGTTTTGTATTTCCATTTACCTATCCTCTGCTGAAGTTCTAGCTCAGAGTCTGCCTGTAATGCCACATCATCTGCATACATCACCTTTGTTGATCTGTCCCCTGCACTCTGTTTGCTAATGTAGTCCATCACCAGTATGAATTGCAGTGAGGTCAGAGTTGAACCCTGGTGTACACCCACTCCCACTGGGGACTCCTCTGTGAGACCAGACACTGTTCATACTTAAGTCATTGGGTAGTTGTACACAGCCTGGACTGATACTGTCAATGTTTCTGGGTCTTTGAAGCATTGAAGGACTGCCTAATTCAGCTTTCTTGGGCCCTTACCATATGCTTTCCCAAGTCTAGAAATGTCCAGTTGAACTCTTTCGTCTTCTCTAGCTTCTCAACTGTCTCACTGCAAACATTTGGTCAGTTGTGCTGCATCCTGATCTGAATTCAAATTCCTCATTTCCCATCTTACTTTCTACTACACTACATATTCATTTATCAATCACTCTCTCCAGAATTGTTATGCAGTGTGACAGGAGTTTAATAGCTCTGTACTGCTCACAGTTGTGAAAGTCCCCATTGTTCTTGAACACTAGCACTAGTATGCTTATTCTGCAGTCATCTGGATATGCCTTTCTCTCCACACTGCTACGAGTAACCTCAGGTGCCATTTCTCCCCAATCTCACCCAGCATCTGTATCATATCTGCCGTGACATCATCTGAGCCTGCTAATTTCTCTGACTTCATTTTCCTTAGTGCTGTTCTTACTTTTTCTAGGGTGGACTCCGCCTTTTATTTCACCGTAGGCTGTGTCTTGGATAGTTCAGCTTCTCTGGGATTTCTTCATTCAGAAGCTGATGAAAGTACTCCTTCTACCTGCCTTTGATTACTGCGGACTGTTGAGCACATTGTTGCTGGCATCCCTTATGAAGAGTGTCTGAATATCTTCTTTAACTCTCTGTATTTGCCTTGCAACCTGGTAGGGTTTCTTTGTGCCATCTAATGAGTCACTTTCCATGAGCTGGTAGAGTGCCTCTGATGCCCTGATCTTTGTTCCTCTTTTAGCCTGTTTGTTAGCTAACTAGTATTACTTCTTAGCCTTGTCTATCTTTTCTATCTCCCATGTTTTCTTCACTCCTACTTTCTTTTGATGACTTCCAGGACTTCTGCATTCCACCACCAGCTTTTCTTATGTATCTTATTTCCATACCTACTTCAGCCACATATCTATTCTATAGTCCTCATACATGTTGTTTTGAGGAGCTGAATTCTTCTTCAACTCCACATATTTCCTCTTCTTCCTGAGGTGCTAGAACTCTGAGTAATTCTTTGAACTCTGGTACATTCTCTTCAAATTCCAGGTCTTCACCCTAGTCTCTGTTGACCTTAGGGCATTCTCTGACCACTGCTTATAGCTGATTGTGGCAACCAGTGGTTTATGCTGTGGGCTGATTCAGTAAGAATGACTTTGCAGTCACTAATTCTATGCCATTGTCTTTTCTTATTAGGAGGAAGTCTACCAGAGTTGCATGTAGGCCACTCTTGCATGTGGTCATGTTACTGTCTCTCCTGCTGAAGCTTGTGTTGGTCACCATCAAGCCATTTGCCTGACAGAAGTCTAGAATGGTTTCTCCATTTTTTTTCAGTTACTCCACCCATGTGGACAGTCATCATATCCTGCTCTGTCTGTCCCAATATGTGCATTCAGGTAATTCATTACCAACACCTGCCAGTTCTATGCATTCATCTAAATGAACATAAAATTCCTTTGTGAAGTTATTTGCTATGTCATCATTAGAGCTGATGTTGTCATCCGAGAATATTAAAGCCTTGTCATAGAATTTAATGAGGTAAATATGTTAAAAATCCTCAAATTCTGAGATATTAGATACTAGTTCTTTGGAAATTTTGAAGGTGAAAGTAATTTATTTTCCAACTTAACCAAGGAAGGAGACAACATGGAAAAAGTACATAATATATTTTTAAGGGTCAGACTGAGAATATTGTGTACCCTAGTTGGTTTGTTAATTATCTGATCCCGGGAGTTGTTGTTTATAAATATAAGAACTTCTGGACATGCTCTACACTGTAGGTATAAGTTCTCCAATTTATGAGAGGTAGTTGAAGTCTCTCAGTATAATGGAGTTCATGTTTATACAGAGTCCATCAACTATGTTTTTATATTTTATTTATTTTGTTTAATCAGGAATTTTACATGATTATTAGTGGGCTTGGATGTCCTGTTATGGTCTATAAGCGTATAGTTTGCCCTCCTAGATTGCTTTAGAGTTCTATGAGGTCCATTTGTGGGTCTTTGAGAATTTGCCTAGAGGTGATATGGTCCTTAACAAATAAGGAGACAGCACCAATGTTACCATCAGGCCTGAAGGCATAGTAGGAGCAAAATCCAGATATGGCGGGAGTGCTGTCTTTACATTTCACCATAGTTCAGCATTCATACAAATATAGATGCTTTACAAACACAGGAGAGCCTCAAGATTAGACAATTTGTTATTGAGACTTGTAGCATTGAGCAAAGCTACCTTAATGTGATCCAGTTTTGGGTTTCATATGCTCAATATTTTAGAACGTCCATTACCTTTACTCTGCCTAAAATGCACTATGAAGGCAGAAAAGTCAGTGTGTAGAAGACTTGGAACAAGAGGTGCAGGGCATCCTTTACAAAGTAAGTTGGACTGTCAAGCATCTGATCGCATGCTGAGACACACTGCATCCCCCTCTAAGGATACCAACTATTTAATCAGTTCTTAAAACCAGTTATATTTTCTGTACCAAGGGATCATTCCTGGATTAGAAAGGATTCCACTTAGACTCTGTGTCTTGCCTGTATTTGTCACATGCATGGAAAATTCCAATATATACCTCTACATGCCTTTCATGGATTTGAACACCAAATCATTCGTTTTAGATAGACCACCAACATGTTGTACTCATATTTGACACAAGAAAAGGTGTGCAACTGAAAACAAGAAACTACACACCTCCCCAAAACAATCAAACATTTAAAATAATGAAAATGTGATAATAGGAGCATGTGCAAGTCTCAATCTAGTCATTCTTGTCAATTTACCTGTATAACACATCACTGCAGCTATAATCTTCTTCCAAAACTCTATCAAATATACTTACACTGTGCAAATATATGAATGTATGCATGTATACACACACACACACACATATATATATATATATATATATATATATATATATGTGTGTGTGTGTGTGTGTGTGTGTGCGCACACATGTGAGTGTGTGTGCATGGGTGTATGTATATCTCTTCTCCTAGCACATAATTCTTCTACTTGCGAGAAATGCATGTACATCAGTAACCTGGAGTCCGTGCTCTCTCGTGCCACAATCAGTACTACTGACGAAGAAGAGATCGCCAGCACAAACACCGCACCATGCACATCACATAGCCAAGCACAGCACTCACACACCTATGCAGAGGTCCTCAATAAAAACTTACCTAAACAGCAGAGACCTCCAAAACACACTCACAAACACTCCACACACAACACCAAACACATCACATACAGCAGACAACATACCAGTGTCTCACAAACACAACCCATAAGGCAAAACAATAAACCACACAAGACATAATAAACCAACATACTAGTCACTGATGACTCAATTGTAAGACACACCAATGTCCCCCTTACCAGCCTGGACATGGAGAAGGTCACGGTCAGTTGTCTGTCTAGTGCCAAAATCTGCCATATCATGCACACACTTAAGTCTCTCCACAACAAGTGCAACTCTGTCATCCATGTGGTGTGAATAACTTGAGATGTACCTCCCTGGACTATATGAAGAGAGACATGACTGAGCTCTCAGAGTATGTGTCCCAAGCAGGTATGATCCTAGCCCAAAGCAGCATCCTACCTTCACCAGGAATGATACCACAATACCAACAATAAATAACTGACTTCAACAATTGTTTTAGTTTCTGGTGTCATTCCAAGGAGATCCAGTACTTGTCTGCCTGGGATGACATGGTCAACAGGCCCTGATGCTTTGCCAGAGATGGCCTCCACCTGTCACTACTGGGTTTTTGGACCCTGACCAAGGCTGTCACCGCCCCCATTGTGCCTTTTTTAGGCAATGTCCCAAAAACAAATATTCCAATATAAAAGATCTGTCAAAAAGCAAATTGAAGGTCATGCTGCCTAACTCTAGGAGCCTTAACCTGAAAATGCACTCACTGGAGGCTCTCCTTGCACTGGAAGATGCTGATGTTTGCGCGGTCACAGAAACGTGGTTCAGGGCTGCATAGAGCACCCCTGTCTTACCAGGCTATACCTCATTCCACACATTCTGACCCCAAAATGAGGTTGGGAAGACTAAAGGTGGTAGAGTCTCTATCTTCATTAAGGACAGGCACACCTCCAGACTAGTTTGCCAGCATGACACACTGGAACTACTTCAGGTGCAACTGACAGTTGGCAAGACAACCATCCAAGTTATACCAAGCTATAAACCGCCCGCTATGACTCAGGACACCCACTCCTCTTACCTGGATCTACTTGGCTCCATTAAGGTACCCCCTAACACCATGATCCTTGGTGAATTAAACTACCCCACCATAGACTGGGTGAACTATCCCTGCACTTATGCACTCACTCAATGATTCCTTGACTTCATCAGTTCTAATATACTAGACCAGCTTTACCAACATGAGTGACCGCTGCACCACTCCCATAGTATGTTCTTCCCTGGTGAGATCAGATCATCGGACTGTCTTATTCGACGTTTCTATCCCACCAACCCTCCCAATCATAATCAGGCTAAAAAAAATTTCTCAAAAGCTGACTACAACCTCCTAAGGGAGGGTATCTGTAGCTTCACACCACCGGTCCCTTCAGAGGATGCAGACAACTATGCTGAATAGTACTCCAATGCAGTATACAAGCAACTGTACAACTGCATGGGCTCATCCAACAACAATTGAACTAAAACTGCTCCTCAAGGAAACACAAACCTGTTTGATGGACCTCCTCTATCAACAAGCTTTACAACAAAAGGAAGAAACCATTGTCTAAGGGTAAAAAGGAACATATTCCAAATTGAAAAAACTCCTTCCTTAGCCTCAACAAGCAAATTAGATCACTAGTAAAAGCCTCCAAAGCCAATTATGAATCAAAACTAGCCTCCAAAACAAAGGGAAACCACAAATCCTTCTTTAATTACATCAGTAACCTCCATGGCAAAGCCCAGGTTTGTTCCGAATTAGTACTTAACAGTATCACTTACACCGATCCTGTTGACTTAGCCAACCTGTTAGAAGATAGGTGCAGTGCAAACTTCACCCCTCTGTTCCCTCCAAAGACCCTTTCAACATCCTCAATACTTGTCCCGCACCTCACATCTGTGTAGATCAAGTGCTAAAGGCCCTATCTAAGGCAAAGAACACAGCTTTTATAGGACCTGATAATATCCCAGGCTGTATTCTGCACCATCTCCAGCAAGAACTGGTTTTACCATTAAGCACCCTATTCAACCTCACCCTAAGTACAGGCTTCATTCCAGCAAAGTGGAGAACTGCCATTGTCATTCTCGTGCACAAAGGTTGTGCCACTACTGACCCTGGAAACTATCACCCCCATTAGCTTGACAAGTCTGATCTGTAAAGCCATGGAACGCATTATTATGAATCTCATAAACAAGGACATAGGCAATCTCCAAGCACTTGACCCCACCCAATTCGGATTCATCAAGGGCAGATCTTGCCTGTTGAACCTGGTTGACTTCTTTGAGACTGTTACCAAAGTCCTGGATGAGGGAAAGTCAGTGCATACAGCTTACCTTGACTTGGCCAAGACCTTTGACACAATCTCCCACTCAGGCATCATCGAAAAGCTAATACAAATTAGAGTAAATCCCTATCATATCAGGTGGGTGGCCAACTGGCTTACCAACAGGATCCTCAAAGTCAAAATAGGTGCCTCCACCTCCGATAGCAGACCTTTCAGTAGTGGAGTTCCCCATGGATCTGTCCTGGGACCCCCTACTGTTTGGCATCTACGTCTCAGAGGTCCAGGCAAAGACAAAAGGTCAGTGGCTGACCAAGTTTACAGACAACTGTAAATTGGGTGCTGTCACTGACTCCCCAAATAATGTTAACATACTGCAAGAGGGGCTCACAACAATTAATGACTGGTGCTAAAGTCAAGGCCTCAAACTAAACGCAAAAAAAGTATCATCATACCATTCAGTAAAAACGACCCCTACTAATTACCACATCAATGGCAACCCCCTAAGCACACAACCTCTGGTGAGAGACCTGGGCACTCACGTTGATAACAACCTCACATTCGACCATCATGTAGTGACAGTGGTTAGAAAAACCTTTCACTTGGTTCATCTCATAAGTAAAGGGATTGCATCCAGAAAAAAGGAGGTTATTACATCTCTATACTCCTCCCTCATTAGACCAGTAATTGAGTATAATGTCCAGTTTGGTATGTACCTCTCCAAACATCTGCACCAACTGGAAAGGCCACTGAAATACCTCATAAAGAGAATATATGGCCTCCAACACCTGTCCTATGTGGACAGGCTCAATTCACTATCACTCTATTTGGTATGGTACAAATTGCTCAGGGTTGATCTGTGTCTTGCCTACAAGGCAATCTCGGACCCTGCCCTACTAGAGATGCTCCATATCCGTACGCCTAAGTCCTCATGCATTACCCACTTGAAAAGCCTGAATCTAATATGCAACATCAGCAAAACCTACTGGAGAGACAGGTTTGTCTCCCACAGCCTGCACTGTCTCTGGAATAGACTTCCCATACACTTCAACCAGAGCACCTCGCTGCCCCTCTTTCAAGCCCAACCTTGATGAGTTGATGGCAAACCACAAATTTGTCCCAGGGGTTCCCCTGTGTGTCTCATTGACAGGGGCAAGAGGTGCTGACTGAGGTTTCTTCTTGAGGATAAACTCTTTTCTGGGCTTGTAAGGGCCCCAGAGCCATTAGCCTAGTAACCTCCTATGATCTTAAATATATATATATATATATATATATATATATATATATATATATATATATATATATATATATATATATACTGAGGATGGATGGATATACACACCCACACATGTAAGCTCTGATTGTGACTGAAAAGATTCTGTTATTCAATATAACTACCTGGCTAAAATCAATAAATAAACATCTTAGGCCCTCAGATCTAACTCAGATATAAAGCAGCTCTCCATTCTCCATTTTGACTTGAATACACATGGGCGTGCATATTAAAAGTTAGGCATTATTGTTAATTTTGACAATCTTGGTTGTATTGAAAGAAGGCAGAATTCTTATACAGAAATACTCAGCTATAAGACACCAACTATTTATTTATTTATTTAACATTTGATTATCAGGAAAGTCTGACTGGGACAGAGCCCATTTTCAGTGGAGGCCCAGGGGAAACGTTCCAGATGCATATCTTTGTAATGTGAGAGAAACCCATGCGAATGCAGGGAGGAAATGCAGACTCCACACAGAAGGCACCCCAGCCAAGAATCAAACTGGAAAACCTCTTGCTGTTAGGCTACAGTGCTAACCGCTGCACCACTGCACCTTCCTAGCTCACATTTTCCTAGTGGGTTGTTGTTATACAGTTCATAGTTCATAGGTTCATAGGTGTTTACTAGGCTAATGACCACAAGGCCCTTTTTAGTCATGCATCCCAAATCTCTGTCAAGTTCTTATACCCTTGATAAGTTTAAGCATGGGCCTGGGAGATAAACCATTTACAGGTTACCTGTTTGCATTAAAGACATAGGTGCCAAACCAGAGATGGCACAGCCTGTGAGAGACGAACCTGCGTCTACCTTGCAACATCTTCATTATAGTTTTTATATAAAACGCTTTCTTATTCTGTATCAATAAGGCTGACACATTTAGGACTGATAATCAACCTTTTTCCTCCTCGGGTACCATCAAGTACAATATGAAGTTACATTTGTTACTTATTAGGCCTATTCTGTTGTGTCAAAGGCTTAGAAAGTTCATGGATCTCATCTCTGCATTGAATGAAGACTTTTATGATGGACTGCCCTAGATATCTTCTTGCAAGCTCATTGTGAACTTCTGCAGTGTCAGTGGGACAACAAGTAGCACACTCATCTTTTGTGGAGAGAATTATGGGTTCAATTCCCATGCCAGGTAGATGGATTGCTGACACTGCATTACAGCATAAAGGGGGTGCTGTACTTCTGATGAAACATTAAACTGAGGCCTCCATCTGCTTAAGTTGAAATTCCCACACCAGGTAGATGGATTGCTGATACTGCATTACAGCATAAAAGGGGTGCTGTACTTCTGATAAAACATTAAACTGAGGCTGCCATCTGCTTAAGCTGGTGGTAGCTTAGGAGATTGTAAAAGATCACATGACACCTATTTAAAAGAGTAGAATCCTTTATTAAATCCATTATTTACACATTATACAATATTTACAATCTTTTTCACATATTACTCCATCTCCTGTATACCTTAATATCTGTACAATTATTTTCTTTTCTTATACATACATATTATGGCCCCCACCCTTTTTCCTACAGCCAAAATCATATTTTTTTCAAAATTTTTGCCAATGTCCATTTTCCATTGAAGTTTATCTCATTCAGTCTTTCATTCCATATAGTCCATATTGTATAAAATATCTTTTTATTCATTTTTTTTGTAAATTCCTTATTCTTATTTTTATAATAACCATATTCCAACATATCCATTTCTATATGTTCTAGATTTATAATTCCTTCCAAATAATAATCTTCACATAACTTTTTCCAGAATTCCTTTATCCCTATACATTTCATAAACATGTCCTGTTGTTTCAACTTCACCACATTAAATACATATTCTTTCATCTTTTCTCTTGTATGGCATATTTGCCTTCACTGGTAGTTTTATTGTGGACAGTCTCCATAAAAAAATCTCTGCATTCCACATATTTTTAACATCATTGCATAATCAATTGTATTGCTTTTATTTTCTCCTCCCCAATTCTTTGCCATGGATAAACACAATAATATTTGTCTATTATATTAGAGTCACATATTTTCTTTTTTCCTCTATATTCTTTATGTTTATTTTCCATAATATTATTTTCTCTTGGTATGCCTGTATTTCCCCATTTACAACTCAATTTCCTCTTTTTAATTTGTTCATCATGCACCATGTATTTTTTATATTTTTCTTTCATTACTACAGTTATTAACAACTTTTTTCTTTGTTTATCCATTTCAATACTTTATATAAATTGAATGATGCTGCATATACTATCAGATCTATCAATCCCAATTGTTCATCTTCCTCCTTAACATACAATATACCTATTTTCACAGGAATTAATCTGGATCCCCATATAAATTAAAACAGAATTGAAATTCATTCTTTCCCACATTGTATTGGAATCATATAAGCATTTGCTAAATATGCAATCTTTCCTAACAATACAGAATTTATTAAATGCACTTTCTTTTTGTATGACAATTTATATGTTCTCCAAGATAAACATATATTTCTTAATTTCATCATCATGTCTTCCCGTTGTTATATTCTAGTTATCAGCTTATCAGCTATCAGTAGTGAATGGCTTAGATTTCAGGTCTTCACTACTACATTTACTTTGCTTCTGTCATATGCGGTAACAAAATTATTTTGTATCTTCTCACTTATATTATATTCTTTCATTATATGCCACAGTATTTTATGTTGTACCTCGTCAAATGCCTTGTTCAAATCACCCACCATAATTTTTGCCCCTGCTTTCCTATTTAATTTCTCATCTACAATTTCTCTTATTAGTAGTAGTAATTCTTTACTTCCTTTTCCCTTTTTTCCAAATATTGCTTCATCCAATATTTTATTTACTTTATTTTCCAGTCTCATTTTTATAATTTTCATAAAAATCTGATAACCTGAATTATTAAGCACCATAGTCCTCCTGTTTCTTAAATCTTGTCTGTCTCTCTCTCTCACACACACTCTCCCTTTTTCCACATCAATTTCATGGTTCCAAGACCTACTTTTTCCCATCTGAAACCTTCCTCAAACCTTTCATTCAACACCTGTACAAAATACTTCTTCTGCCAGTCTGACATATGTCTGCATATATGATATTCTGTACCATCTAGTCCAGTTGCCAATTCTAAATTCATCATTCTTAAAGTTTTATTTACTTCTTCTATTGATATTTATTTTCTAATTCTTTATTGTCTTGCTTTGTTAGCTGTTTAACCTTCCACTTCTGTTTTCTTTCAATCTTATTTTCCTGAGATTTCTTTTCTATATATTCCATGACCATATTCATTATTTCTTGTTGATTTCTCACACTTTCTCCTTTTTCACTTTTTATTACTCATTATCTTTTTGCTTGTAAAGTATTGATATACCTGATCACATTTCTTTTCTTATACTCCAAATAATCTGATTCCCCATAACCTTTCTGTTTGTAGTTGTGACACGGGAAATGTACGAACCTTGAAGAAAATATGCCAAGAAAAGGACACACTCTAGTTTGGAATATTTCATCCAAGACATTGACACCCGGTGAGTTGTCACTACTGGGTAAAGGTCTCTCATTTACACCCACACAGAACGTTAATGTTATTGACTCTGTTATTGATCTGAAAATGTTTGCTAGATATGTTATGTTGAAATTAACTTTTAAAGATGATGATAAACTGAATCATTCTAATGTTTTTAAAAAATCTAGTACTTTGCAAATGTTGAACCATCCTACTTTAGAAGTATTCTGCAAAATGTGTGAAAATGATTTTTACACATCTTGTAATTAAAATACCAGAAAAGGTATGAATTTAAATATGGAAGAAAAGCTTTAGAATTGTTGCAGAAAGATGAATCTATTATTATTAAACCGGCAGATAAAGGTGGTCCTGTGGTTGTTATGGATTGTGCCTTTTATATTAATTCTATTACAAATATGTTAGAAGATGTGAAAACTGATTAAGCTCTGGTTGATAAGATGATTTTTAAGGTGTACAAACTATTATATGACACTTTGTTATGCAGGACCATTACGTTAGAACTTTTCAAGTATTTTGTTGTAGACAAGCCAGTAATTCCTGTTTTGTATGGACTTCCTAAGGTCCATAAACATCCTACATTGCCTCCATTTTGACCCCTTGTTTCAGGCCAGGGTTGATGTACTGAGCCACTTTCTTTTTATATAGATAAATGTTTAAGACCAGTTTTAAGTAACAGCACTTGCATTTTGAGAGATTCTAAACAGTTTTTGCAAGAGTTATATGAATTCATGGAACAAGGGCATAAACAGAAAGAAGGTCTCTTATTAGTTACAATGGACATGTGCTCATTGTTCACAGTTATACCAAATTTGATAGGTGTGGACATGGTACGTAATATTTACTACAACATAGGTCATATGAACATTAAAATATAGATTTAATTTGCTTTTTATTAGAGTTTATCCTTGAGAATAAAATTTTTATATATAATCAGCAGATATATTTACAAAATGAAAGTGTCGCTATGAGTATTTCTATGGCAAACAGTTATGCAAATTTTGTCGTAGCCCAATGGGAAAATAGCACATTTTTAAATATGGATATAGACCAACATGTAGTTTTTTATAGACGGTTTGTAGATGATCTCTTTTTATTATGGGATGGTACAGAAACTGAACTGAAATTATTTGTTGATTATATTGATACAAATACTTCTTTTTTAAGACTTGAGATGACTGCATCATATGATGAGGTGTATTTTTCAGACATCAAGACATTTAGAAAACCTTGTGGATCACTCACTACTACACTTTATCGAAAGGAATGTATGAGAAATAACCTGTTGCATAGAAAAAGTATGCATCCAAGACACAATTTTAAGAATATAGTTAAAGGACAGGGTATGAGGATATCCAGGTTGAACCCTGAATGCACAATAGTTGAGGCTGATGTAACTGCCTTAAAGGATAGATTTTTTGAGAGAGGTTATAAGACACAAGAAGTTGATAACATTTTACAGGAAGTTAATCAGTTATGTACTACAGTAGCCAAACCATATTTTTCTATGAGCAATGACAAAGTAGCTAATAGTAATAATAAACGTAATGTTGTACGTATGTCTATATATTACAGTGTGAATGTGAACATTCTGACTGATATAGTGAAGAAGTATTGGCCCATACTCACAAGTAATAGTGAAATAAGGAATATTGTTGGAGACAAACCTGGGTTTTCATTTAAAAATAAAAGATCTTTAAAGAACATGTTATGCTATAAGAATGTGAAAAAGGTTAGACCTATTAGTACACCTCTTACTATATTACCTTGCAATAACTGTAAATTTTGTAGTTATATCGATTCATCCGGTATTTTTTTACATTTAGATACAGGGAAGACATTCACTTTTAGGGTTGATGCAGATTGTAATTCTAGTGATCTAGTGTACTTAGCAGTACGTCAGTCATGTTTTAGTTTTTACGTGGATAAAGCTAATAGATGGTTTAGGGACCGCATTAGAGAGCACTTATATGATATTTCTAGAGGCTCTCAAAATAATGCCTTAGCAAAACATGTTACCCAATATGGGATGACACACAGTTTTAAATTTATGGTGATACAAAAAATATTGCCTAATGATAGAGGGGGGTGACATTGAGAATCTGACTGAAGCTAACGAAGTCTGATGGATGTTAAAGTTACGAGCTGATACAGGTTGGGGTCTCAATAAGAAGATATCTTTGAAACCTTTTTTAAAATTTAGGTCTCTATATGGGTGATTAAGAGATGTGCTTTATGAATGTTAGATTTTTATCAGGTTTTTTTATATTTGTAATTTTTGTATGATTGTATTTTTATATTATTGTGTTTTTTTCTATATCTATATATATCTCTCTAAACACACACACACACACACACACACACACACACACACACACACACACACACGCATATATATATATAAAATCACTTAAGTATTTTCACCTGAATATATGCTGAATGAGTATTATTTTGCGATTGGTTAGTTTTAATTATAGATTGTATTTAAATCATAGTCAGCTGTTTGATTGCAATGTCTGAATAAGCAGTAGTTGCACTGCAAAAGCGCTCATAATGAAGAACATTTCTTGTTTTTATGCTTGTTATTGGATGAGTCTTTTATGTTTGGATTTATGACTGCCACATCACGTTGACTCAGTTTTATGTGTTTAGTTTATCTATAATACCTGAGTGAGTTTTTTTATCAAATGCTTTTGCCTCTAATAGGTGTGCAGTCTAGCTGTTCCAGGGTGTTTCACTGACATCATCCAGGAATCTTTACGTATGCATGTTATTGGTTGTGTATGTATCCCAGTTTATGGTTGTAGAGTTGAAATTATCCATGAATATGGTGTTGGGCTGCTTTGTGAGTGACCAGTACATTCAGGTATGTGGCATGGTTACCCTGGGTCATAGACTGGGACCTACAGCTAGCAAGGCTATGGTATGGGGCTTTACCTAAGATTTCTTGGACAGAAAGTAGCTCAAGCATGTCATATTGTCTGACCAGTCTTGAGGTGTTCTTACTTTTTATGTAGATTGATACACCTCCACATCTTGTCACTTCTTGTGTGGTAGCTGGTCTAAATGTGTGGATGACATTATACCCATATGTGACAAGTTTCCATTAATTTAAAAACATCCACAATTGTTCATTATAGACATCTTATAATATATGCTTACATCTGATACTGTTTTGTTTGATGTCATATTACAATACGTGTACTACTTTAGTGGTGTTGTAGGTTAATTAATTCAAGCCATGCAGTACTTAAAATTTTGTCAAAAGTGTGATATAAATCTAAACTTCTGGTTGTATTATATTATACATGATTTAAAATACAATTATTTTAAAATTAGGGTTGTTAGGAAAGGGTCTCATATGGAAATAAGTACCAAATGTGATGGAGGTGAAAAATGCTGACTGCCATAAACTATAAACATTTTAAATTTCAGTTAGGTAAATATTTGAGCACCACATTTTAAACCAACTTATGAGACCCTATTCAGGCTTCACAGAAATAATCACAATGACAATTAATTTAGATAGTTTAACACAGCCCACACATATGAATTATTACCCACAAAAAGGCTAGTAATGTTAAAAATGAACACTTCATTCCCATGCTTTTCAAGATGTTTGCACATGCTTGGATGGTGCAGTTGCTTAGTTCAACTTTGTATTTGGTCAACCTGCAAATGGTCAAACTACAATTATCCATCTTTTTTTGGTTGAGTTACAGACAGGGCTCCCCCTAAAAACCCATGTTAAAACTTGTTCTGGTATTTTTCTGTATGGGTTTTGCATGGGGGACAGGTCTTTCCCCCTGCAAGACTCATGTTAAAGCCCATTCTGGTGTTTTGACAGAATGGCAT
The DNA here is from genome assembly GCF_019279795.1 of Protopterus annectens. Lineage (NCBI taxonomy): Eukaryota > Metazoa > Chordata > Ceratodontiformes > Protopteridae > Protopterus > Protopterus annectens. The sequence continues at coordinate 264,036,884 of NC_056750.1, forward strand.
TCTATATGGGGTCCAAGTGTTTTTAGCGGTCAATGAATTAACAAATAGACAAAAGAATAGAATGGCCTGGACAAACAAGAGCCAAGCAAGTAGTACATGTCTTTAAAATAATGTACTTCTTTTTTAACATATAATTTGTTCAAAGGCATTAGTGTTGCTAATTATTAATAAATAAGTCATCACCTTGCAACATATCAAAACTACTCCTAAATCACAAGTTGTACTATGAAGCATTATTCTGGCTTTTACAAAAGTTGAGTAAATAAAAACATTTTAAAAGTAAACTACTAATTAATACAAAGCAATGGCTGTGCAGGGAGGGATGTGAGGTGCTTGAAGGAAGAATATGTTTTGTAAAATATTGTATGCTACTACAGAATGACATGGTACACAGCTACTAAAATCCTTCTCAAGTTCCATTCTTACTCTGTAAGCGAACATTCTAATATATTTAAAAAGATCATCTCTGTTGATTATGGTACAACATATTAACCAACAACAGACCAAGAACGGGCAAAATTGACATTTGCAGCAATTATGAGGTTGTTAGTAAGCCAATGGAAATATTTAGCAACAAACAAAATCTTCTTGGGTAAGTCAGTTGATCTCAGCTTCTATAACACTCACTTTATATATCAGAAAAGTAGAGTTCTACAGTAAACAGCTGGAAGTGTTTCTGAGGCATAAACATGTGCTGAATGAACTCAGAGACATAAAATCTGAGCACTTGGTAAGCACAGTTTGATAGCAAGTCACTTCACAGAGATGGTTCACTGCTGGATCTGAAGGTTTCATTTTAGGAAGCAGCTGTGTCACAAAGAAAAAGACTTTTGTTCAGGAAATATTTTGGTTTTCATCTGAGCTGTATTTAGTAAGTGCCCCCAGACCCTTTAGTAAACTACGTATTCCAATTTCAGTATATTTAAGACTCTCATCTGTTCTAAGTTACTTCTTTTTCAAATAAGCTATGTTGAAATAGAAAACATGTGCTTTGCTATGCAAACCTCACCAGCAGAAAGAAAGAAGGTTGTTTTCAAACTGATGCATTTTAGAAGTTTAATTTAGATAATTTTAGTCAAAGATAACACTATTTAATTAACATGAGGATGTGGTCATTGGGTCCATGCATTCTTCCTCATAACTATTCATTTCCCTCATTGACAGCAGTACTGTCATTTGGATGAACGTTTAAAATGTATGTGGCTATAATCTGCTAAACCCACAGCTTCAAAATGAAGTAATTATAATGAAATTATGATTCCATTTTTAAAGCATTGTAACAGTGCACAATGGAGAAATACTACTCTCAAATGACAATTACACATATAGTCTAAAAAGCTTTAGATTGCTTTATTATAAATATATCTTCTTTACATTTTATTGAAATTTTATACAGAGGAACCCACAGTAACAAAATACAACTATTTACACAAATATTTACATCAGTGAATAGAGTCTCTAAACTTAGATCCTGTATTCATAGAGAATAACAAAACAAAGTACGCATAAAACTACCAGGAACTGGCTTTCTCATTCTACTTATTACATTTGGAGATGTGACTAGGAGTATTTTAAGTATTGCTGGGGGAGATAGGTATATCAGTAACAGGTATACTGACATGGAAAACAACAGAAAAGAGCAACAAAAATAAATAAATCACTCTGCAAACTCATGCTAAAACCAGACGATTTGTCATGTGACTAAAATGCTTTAGCTAGTGAGTGATCTAATTATATATCACATTTATTGTCTCATTTTCCTTCTGTTTTCATCCATTTAATGATAACCCACTTTATCCTTTACAGGGTCATTGGGATGGCAAAACCTATTCTGGCAACCAACAAATACAAACCTTCGAAGATTATTTTGGACAAGACAAAGTTTCTTACAGCACACAAATGAGTATTCGCATACAGATTACGTAGCCTGACAGACACACACACACACACACACACACACACACACACACACACACACACACACACACACACACACACACACACACTCACCTACAGATAATTTTAAAATATCACCATAGGTGAGAAGAAAATAGAGTGTCTAGAGAAACAAACAGACACAGGCAGGACACGACAGAATGCACCTCAGCTAAGAATCAAACTGGAGAACCTCTTGCTGTTAAATGTCAGTGCTATACCCTACACTATTGTGCAGCCCTGCTGATCAGTGGTAACAAATGAAATGCGATACTGCTCTTCCAGAATAATAAATGGTATGGCTGCAACTAACAATCACCATTCATTGACATGTCATCTCCTTGTCTTAACAATTCTTATGTGCAAACACATACGCACACACACACACACACACACACACACACACACACACACTCACACACACACACACACACACACACGCACACACACACACACACACACACACACACACACACACACACACACACACACACACACACACACACACACACACACACACACACACACACACACACACACACACAAGCACACACACACACTTATGTATTGACATTGGTTTATCAGAATAGTCCAACTGGGCCAAGCATATCCATTTTCAGCAGTGGCCTGGGAAGAAAAGCTTCAAAGTACATCATTGAATACATATTAAAAGAATTCCAGAATACATAATCACATACATAGTAAAGATTTTCAGAAATGCATTTTATATAACATTGTTAAAGTACATAACAGAATTTACAAAGAAAACCTGATGTGGTTAAAGTGGATAGCACAATTTACAGTGAAAAACATGATGCATGTTAATTTTTTTTTTTTTTTGCAAAAGAGAGAGGAAGGATCTGAGCTAATACAGGAAATTGACTGTTAAATAAAGAAACTAGATTGGGTTGCAGATATAAGAAAAGGTTATCAATTGGGTGGGATGAATAGAAAAAAATAGCTGAGAAGAGATTGCTATTACACCTGGAGTAGAGCTGGAACATAGCCAAGATTTGGATAGGAAGTCCCTTAAAGAGTATTTAAAGGTGAGATTATTATTATTATTATTAGACCTAATGGAAAGTTGCAAAGTATTCCAGTTTTACTAAGTCCCAGGATCCCAGGGTTTGTTAGCAATATCTGTTAGGGATAGTGTTGCTTGCCTGGTGTATTCAAAGAGACGCTAAAACATTGTAATGGGTTCAAGATATTTATTTTATGTAAACATAACAGGAACTATAACTGGAACATGTACTTAAGCTGACTGACTCATTTAATACTTCAAACATACTCGCATGTGCATCTCCATTCATGCCTACATTCAGTCTGACTGTACAAAATGGCACTGATCTTGCACGTGCTCAGTAACTTATATGCATGTGCTGTCTAGCTACAGTGGATCACAAGGTACAAGATATTCAATGATGAACATCCTCCCTCTTTAATTGTTCGACATGGGATAGGAGAACAGAACATTTTACATAGTAGATATCACATCAACATTTAACAACAAATCTGAACTCAAGCCAAAGTCACTGTATATTTTGGATTGGGTCTGGAAATTCTACCCGATCTGGTCACATAAACACTTTGACTGGGTTTAACAACAGTGACATTATCTTGGGATTCTTTCTCAATTGAAACTTCAGGGGTTACATCAGGATTACTTGAAGAAGGTACACTGTCCTCTGGAATTCAAACAAGTGTTGAGTCATTGGCACAGGCAATCTGCTGTCACTGGTTCGGAGACTGGCAGTATACGTCTTTGATTCCTTCTGAAATCAATTCCTTCAGACTATATGATGTAAGATCTCAGTTCTTCACAAAGGTTTTGGATGATACCCACTCTGTCCTAGCCTTCAGATGCTTGAATTCTCACAACTTCTCCTTGTCTTAATGATCTAATAGGTTTGCTGGACCTATCGTAGTACTTTTGTGACTGATATTCTCACAAAAGTTGAGCCTTGACCATTCTCTTGTTCTTGCATTTGGTACTAACAATTGTCTACTGATCTGAAGAGTTGTTCTTGTCTGTCTGGATATCAATCTCTGATCAGGTGAGCTAAGCAAGTTATCTTGAAGAATGCTTCTGAGGTCGAGTAAGTTAAGAAAAACATCAGTAACAGCTCTCTTGGATTTCTCTAACAAATGTTTTGCACTTTGAACTGCAAACACAGCTAATCCATTGGACTGTGGATACTCAGGACTGCAAGTAATATGGACAAAGTCCCAAGACTCAGCAAATTTCTTGAACTGATGACTTGTAAACTATGCACCATTGTCAGAAATGACTTTGTGCAGAGTACCATGGACAGAAAAATATCTCTTCAACCTAGTAATGACTGTGCTAGACATTAAGTCAGGAAGAAGGTCAATTTCAAACCAATTTGAATAAGAGTCTACTAACACTAAGTAATGCTGACCATTCCATTCAAAAATATCAGTAGCAATCATCGACCATGGTAATTCAGGAATCTGGTTTAGCTGAAGTGGTTATTTTTGTTGGTACAATTTAGTACTATTGCAAATTGAACATGTTAGAGTTTCCTTTTCTATGTATTTTGACATAGAAGGCCAAAATACTATGTCTTTTGCCCTTCTTTTGTTTGAATCAGTACACGGATGACCACAATGCAAAATTTTGATATATTCTTGTTGTAATGCTTTAGGAATTACTACTTTAGGACCTTTCATGATGATTCCATCTTCCATCATGAGCTCATGTTGGTAAGGAAAATACTGATGTATGTCTAGTGGTAAACTGGTTTGGCATGCTGGCCATCCTTGACTGATAGCATGGTTCACCTTCTGGAGAACTGGGTCTGATGATGTGTAATTTCTGAGTTCATCAAGATGTGATGATGAAATATTTCTGACTTCCATGACTTCAAAGTCTGCTTTCTCATTTTCATGCTGTTCTGCTATTTGTCTGATTGCTCTTGACAAAGCATTAGCCAGGTATTGATATTTGCCTTTTGTATAGACAATATTTAAATTGCACTTTTGCAATTTTAACATCATGAGTTGCAGGCGTGCTTGGGCTGTATGTAATGACTCTTTCAAAATTGTCACTAGAGGCTGGTGATCAGTCTCTATTTGGATAGGCTTTCCATAAATATAATCATTGAACTTCGAACATGTGAACACTACTGCCAAAAACTCTTTTTCTATTTGTGCACAATTCATGTCTGGATGCATAGGCTACTGGTACGCCTTCCTGGAGACATGCTGCACCAAGACCATACTTTGAAGCATCACAAGAAAGAGTTCCAGGTTTGTGAACATCATAATATCTCAATGTAGGCAGACTGGCAGTTTTCTTCTTCAGAATATCAAATGCTCTTTGGTGTTGTTCCAACCAGGATCGATTTACCTTCTTGCACGTCAACTTATATAAGAGTGCTGAAAGCTCACTCAGGTCTGGGACGAACTTTCTTAGATAGTTGACCATACGAAGAAAATGTTGTAAAGATGTGACATTTTCAGGAACTGGCATCTCAAGAATAGCTGCTTGCTTAGACGGATCTGGTTGTTAGCCAGAACTGGTAAATAAATGACCCACATAAGTAACGTTTCAGTTTGAATTTGCATCTCTGTGGATTCAGTTTAAGATTGACTTCACGTGCATGGTCTAAAACTTTCCTGAGATTTCTATCATGTTCATCTTCACCATTGCCACTTATAATAGTGTCTACTATGATAGCACATGGATAACCAGAAAAAATTTGCTCCATTGCACATTGAAATACTTTACTAGCAGAATTTATCCCAAATGGCATTCTCAAAAATCTGTATCTTCCAAATGGTGTACTGAAAGTGGTTAACAATGAAGATCTGTGATCTAGCGAAATTTGCCAAAATGAACTTTTTTCATCTAAGACTGGAAAAATAGTGGCATTTGGCATGAGAGCAGCTACTACTTCTACTGTATGCATCAGATGATGAGACAGTTTGTGCACTCTGTTTAAGTCTCTTGGATCAATATTTGAATATCATCTGAGCTTTTCAGCCATGGAGGATACCCATTCAGTTGGTTCTTCTACTGGAATAAGGACACCTAAATTCACCATTTTTTCAGGTTCTGCTTTTACTTTTCTCTGCATTGCTACTGGAACCTTCCTTGTGGTCTGACAGCTGGGCGTACTTCATGGAATATGTGACCGAGAGTTTGCCAAACTCATCTTTGAAAATATCAGCATATTCACAAAAAATATGCTGTATAAAACTATTGTTGTTCATATTTATATGTTGAACCTCTTTATGAAATGAAATCAGTCCCATTGTCAAACTGTCTTTGAGGCCTAAAAGTGACTGCACGTGTCTTTTGACTACGTAAAACTGTAAGTCATAGCTGTTTCCTGCAGAATGGCATGAAAGAATTATTGCGCCACCAGTTTGAATCTCTTTACCACCATAAGCAAATAGTTTTGCACATTTTGCTGAATCAAGTTTCGCATCATCTTGTACTTTGGCAAATATTTGTGTTGATATAACATTGCACTTGGATCCAATGTCTACTTTAAGCTCTACAGGTTTACCATTAAATCTGAACAGTACAAAATATTTCACTCTTTGCTGCCAACTGATAATCTGCTGTATTAACTGTTTCATCAATCACTGAGACACATACACATAATTTGCTCACAGCTCTCTATCTGACCTACTTGCTTCTTCGGATACTCTCTTTTAATAAAAGAATGTGCCACTTTAGACTTGCAAAGCCTTTTAAAATGATTCTACTTTTTACATTTGTGATATTGCTGACCAAACGCTAAGCAATTGTCTCATTTAGGTTCATGACTGCCTCCACAATTACGACAGTTAACAATAAGGTGTGGTGCTGTGGCACCATTCAGTTTAGAGTTAAGGTTAGGTATTGACACATAAAACACCAGAGGCCAGCATGTGCAGCTTGTAAATGCTTTTATTAAAGAATGGATGTCAATAAGGCATATAATGCCACAAAATATAACAAATCAAACCGGTTTCGGCTATGCAGCCTTCATCAGTGATAAAGCATTAAACATCCACAAAGTCTCATTACTATTTATAGATACCACCAACCAATAAGAATATGGTATAGTCCAACCCTAAGGCCAGTTTCTTTTAGTAATGTATATCATGAAACAAAGAGTGTCATCACCATCTGAATATTACAATCAAAAATAATTAAATATATATTATAACCATAAGGTAAATAAATAACATGAATAATGAACAACATAAAATAAGTCCCTGTCAATGATGTACTAACTTATAAACCTGTAAAGTGTACACATGAACTACTATATAGACAAACTGTTATGAAAGGAACTGAAGACCTATTCCCACTAATATAAACAAGTATTGTTTTGAATATTCAAAGTTGACATATGATAGCATATAAAAAACTAATCACAAAGGCAATAGCTTGCCAATATATAACCAATGTCTGACCCAGACCCATGATAACCTATTATACAATAATATATACCATGAACATAATTTAAATATATCCAGTCCAATGGTTATGAAACCAAAAAAATATATATATATTTTGTCTCATAATTATGAGAAACCATAATCATGTTCATATCTATTTCAATGTTAACACATATGCTATGTTCAGAACCATCATATCATATATATCAGATGAATTTTGAATTTATAAGTGATCATTCAAGCCAGGGGAAAATAAAGCACCAAGATGAATAATCCAATATTTTTCTTTGTGGTTCAAAATACTGTGCCACCCTTGTTGGTTACTTCTGTCTCCCGTTATTTTGTCTATGATCATAAACATACATTTGGCATTATGATGTTTAAGTGTGTGTCTGTACAAAGCATTGGTTTCGTTTTTATTTCTTATGTCACTTTTGTGTTCACCCATCCTAATTCTGAGTGATTGTGATGTTTGTCCGACATAAAATGCTAAGCATTGACATGTTGCCAAATAGATAATCCAGGTACTGCTACAGTTCCCAAAAACTCTAAGATAATAGACCCTGCTTGTATTGGTACTAGTAAACTGCTTTAATTTACTGACTTGATTACAGGATGCACAGTGACCACATGGAAATGTTCCCACAAGTTCATCCCCAGATATTGTCAACTGTTTGTGAATGGCACCTCCACTTTCCTTATGCTTATAGTGTGAAAACATGGCTCTTAAATACTTGCCCCGTCTGTATGCAAATTGGCATTTCGGGCCCAAAATATTTCTTAAATGGTCATTTGCTAGTAATATATTCCAGTTGGAATCAAGAATGTTTCTGATAACATTATGGTTTCTACCAAATGTGGTGACAAACCTTAATGGAGACTCTACACCTAACGGTTGACGTTTTTTATATTCTAATAATTTATTTCTATCTTGGTTAGGTGTAGAGTCTCCATGGAAATAGATCTATTGATTAGTATGCTTATCAGGTAGAATATGGCTTCTGCAGTTATTCTAAGGTCTCATCTAATAGCTAAGAGACAGGTTAACCTGTTGTTCTTTCCTAGCAGTTTGGAGGTCAGGAGTGATGACTTTTCCCTGCAGGGTAATTTTAAAAATGTAGGCTTATAGTTTCAAAGACTGTGGGAGGACAGAACCAATGTAGAAACAGGAGTCTCTAAAAAGAGGAAATGAAAGATATTAGTTAGAGAACAGAAATTTCAATAAGATGGTTATTTGGTAGGGAAACTATAGAATATTATGAGAAGTGGTTAGAAAACAAACACTTGTTGTTCAGTGCTTCTCACAGAACGCAAAATTAAAAATTATACAGCTGATATAGACAAAATTTCAGATTTCTGTTACAGTGATAAAGCATCTAATGGAAGATGATGCATTGAGCATTACTTTCCAACACCTAAAGACAAAGCAATTCATAAGCTGAGAATTCCTTCAGTAATTATACTACAAAAACTCAGTTAGAATCAAGAACATTTCCTGCTTAATAATAATAATAAGAGACTGCAATGTGTGTTTTGAATTACTAATTAGTTATAGCAGTTCTTGCAAAATAAACAAACTGTGCAGTTTGGAGATGCCCTGATTTATTGGTTAACCAACAAATAAACGTTTAAGAAGTTGGGGGAAAACAATCAAACTGTGAGCTGATATTAACACATTTATCTGAGGTTTCTTTGCATTTAAAGGGCCAACACAACACGTTTTGTGGTAATTGTCATGCTGCCAGCCCAGCTATCATAGAATTTTATAAATAATTCTATGTCATTTGTAAATATTGATATGATTTATACAGAACTGGATGTTATGTACTGAGCTTCAAGAATGTAACCACAGCATACCCTGCTGGAACATAGAAGATTAACTTGCAAAACTTAAACATAGTTGAGGTCAAGTTACTTTATAGCTAGGCCATAAACAAGATATGTTATCTCTCAGTTTCAGTGCAGAAGCAGTCACAATATCTAGACCTAGAAGTTTTTCTATTGTCTTGAAAGAAAAGTAATTACTAGGTTTAAAATGTCAAGTGTTTTATTGTTTTATGACTTCCAAGATCTGGCAAACATCTGAGAGATATATATTTTTAACACACAGATGTTAAATTTTGTTAAGTTTCTGTTTAGCCTGGGAACTGAAGTCAGGTGACAAAGAGTGATGTCATGCAAGCTGGCTCATCAGTAATGTTTGATATTAATCTGAGAACTCTATCAAAGAGAGTCTGTGCATTTTTTTATTTTGTCTTTGACCTGGAAACATCCACTCATCATCATCATCATTGTCATCTGAACTTGCCTGTCTATAAGTAACATTTAGAGCATAGTATCTCTTTTAGATATAGATAGGAATATAGTAAAGATTATTTTAGATGTTTTCTGTATTTATTTGAGACTGTTCAGCAATATTGTTTTAAAATATTTCCTGTGATTTCAAATGCAGAAATAATTGTGTTGAGTTAATGAGTATTGTCTTGTTCTTTTATTATTTATTATTAAATATATTTAAAACTATCTTTGTGGCTGATATTTGTGAGACATATTTAAGCTCTTAGAGTACTTGCATATGTATTTGGTGACACTGTACAGGCCACTCCTAAATAGCCTTGCAAGTCTTGGTCAAAACTACAATTTGGATAATAGTAACATCACACAGTAGGATTGGACACCCTTTGTAAGGGCCTTATAATACCTGATAAGGGTGGCTGGTGGCAGTTGGATTATACTTGTGAGGGAGGATGAACATTCATATCAGATTGTCACAAAAAACTTGAATAATGCATTATATAAACATTCCAATGTGTGCAATCACTTTACAGAGTTTAATTGGAATTTTTCAAATGTTTGCAAATAATATAACTAGTATGCATAAATTTTTTTAGAATGCATGTACTTATAAACTAGTATAGATAGATTTTTTTAAGAATACATTTACAAAGCGTTTTTTTAACACTGGTCAGGCACCTACATAATATTTTTGATAGTGCTTATAATGATTGAGTGATGTGATAATTGTTTGATATAAAAGGAAGTGTTCCTGAATGCTGATTGATTCTGTTGTTTCAGATGTGAGGGATAAAAGCTCAATCCTGCTGTTCGTTTTATTATTTTTTAACGTTTGGTTTTGGTAAAATAAAACTGTTGGTCAAAGAGATTTGGGGCAGTTGGAACTACTTTATAGTCTGGGCAAAAGGGAGTATAGCTAGTAAACCTGTGACAGCCTTTCCCAGGTGTGTATGTATGTGTTTGTATATCAATCAAATCTCAAAGTGTGTGTGTGTGTGTGTGTGTGTGTGTGTGTGTGTGTGTGTGTGTGTGTGTGTGTGTGTGTGTGTGTGCAGCTACTTGGGTAGGAACATGAAGCACTGGTTGTACAGAGAGGGTGCTGGAGGTGTTGGCTTGGCCACTCAGCTGAGATCTCAACCCTATAGCTGTGCCAGCAGGGAGTCTTATCGGGGATCTGGAGAGAGACAAAGAAACCAGCCCCAGACTGACTGTGTTCCCTGTGTGCTCTTAAAGGAAATTGCACTTTACTGTGTGTGTACTTGTCATCCTCCCAGTGTGTATGTCCCTCACTGTTGCCAGTAGAGAGGATTGAGGCTCCTTAATTACTGGGCCAGTCAGGGGTGTCACACTAATATTGAATTGCTTGCAATTATATGAAGGTATCATTGCTAATTTAAATAAAACAGCCCAAAAAAGATGATGATTCTCAGAAACAATTATATATATAAATAGCAAATATAGAAGGCACCAGGTCATGTAGCATTCACTGCTACTCTTAATAATCACAATGTGCAACTTGCATATTAGCAATACTGAGCAAATATCTAAGTGTCCTGGGTCAACCTACCGCTTTGCTAGATATAACAGCATGACTATAGACAAATGATATTCAGGGAGTAATAATGATTTGTACAAAGATCAACTGCAGGGCAACATTTAACCAAAAACAGATAATGATTAAAATGAAAATGCATTTGTGTGTCAGTTATAAAAAACAAACAATGGAGATAGAAATCAGTAAGATTTTTTCCAAAATATGGTTAAATACTGCTTGCTTTCTTAACTTGCTGCACATATATATCTATATACACAAACACACATAGACACACATATACACACACACACACACACACACACACACACACATACACACACACACACACACACACACACATATGTATATGTATGTCTCTATCTATCTATATATATATATATATATATATATATATATATATATATATATATACACACACACACACACACACACACACACACACACACACACACACACATGTATATGTGTGTGTGTGTATATATATATATATATATATATATATATATATATATATATATATATCAATCCTTATAAATTATGACACACACACATATCTATACCTACCTATAGTCATTATTTATATGCTCATATAAATTTGCAGTGTATAAAGTTGACCATGCAGGTGACCAACTTGGTTGCTACATTGCTGACTGGGTTTTTTCCTAAGGTAAGGTATAGGATTAGGGTTAAGGGCAGTGTTAGGGTTAGAAGGAATTAATAAAGTGGGCAGGGGATCTTTGCACACACTCAGAGAAGCATTATGTAGACTGACCATTTTAAGTATCAGTTGCAATGTGTAGCATCCCCTAGACAGGAGAATATGGATCACAGACTGTGTCATGTCCAGACTAGCAACTCTGCAGTGTAAACACTGGCTATAGGTGATTTGATAACATTTACAATTATCACCAAAAAGGGGCATGTGTTCTCACCCATGCTAAGTAGGTTGAGGAGCACGACTACCCCAACCTGTGGCAGGGACACATACCAATGGTGAGAAAGGTCTATGTACCCAGATTGGTCGGTGTGTGTCTTCCCCAAAGTCCAACAGCCCTACATTAGTAAGTTACAGTTTGGCTGGTGTCCAGTTGCTTAGACTTGATTAATTGGAATAGTTCTTTTGAGCAAAAGCTGGTTGTGAAACCAATGAACCTTCCAAAAAAATGAAGGATTGCTACACTGACTATAGGTTGACTGAAAAGACACAGCTTAAAAGGGGACAATATGTTGGTAAGGAGGAGGCCAGACATCCTTTTATCCAGGAAGTGTAGTGCAGAAAATGTATTTATATTTTTTATTTATTTATTTATTTAAATTTGTTGACGGAGTGTGGTCCATTTTAGACAGTAGTTACATTGGATTACATAGATTAACAATTTAACATAGAAATTACTAACATATTTACAGATGAAGAACATAACAGGCATTAACAAATGTGTGCTGTATAATAAGTACTAGGCTTATAGTTAGTGGAGGTGAATGGATGGGGTGGATGATATTAGGGGAGTTGCAAGGGCATAGCCAGCATGTTTTAGGTGCACTTTTAATAAATTGAAGTTGGAGGTAATTGTGTGTGGGGTGAGTTCTTCACCAGCAGAGTTATTGGCTTTGATTTTGTTGCGATCTTAGTGGTCTGGTGGTGCGATAGGGTTGGAGTAGATTCTGGAGGGATGGGACATTTAGTGGATGGTTTACTAGTTTGTGGGTGAGTGAGAGTTGATACCACTGAAGGAGGTGAGGGAGTTCAAGTTCCAGCCCAGTTCAGCAAGTGAGAGAGATGCCCATTTTGTTCTTGTCTAGATCACATTGCCTTAGGTGGTATATACTGGAGAAATTTGCTATTGAAATCTTTGTTTATTTCTGTATAATGCTCTAGTTTTTGTGGACTTTTTATGGTCATGGATATGTGAATGTCAAATTTTTATATAGTGGTGTTGTCTTTGCTGTGATGTTAAAGTGAGAGTTGTTTTGAGGTTGGAAGATGAGTAGTTTAGTTTGGGCATCGGATAACCATGTTTCAACAGAGGAAAAGGCTTCCTGTGTGACTTTTGCAGTTTGGATGATGGTAGAGTGTTTGGTGTGGTGTAAACAGAGAGGGTCCAAGGATGGATCCTTGGGACCTATATTGTTGGCGGTCAGACAGGTAACTCTGAAACCAGTTGGTGACTGATTGTGAAGGATAGGTTATTGAGGACAGAGATAAGTTGTTTGTGTGGGACCATGTCAAATGCTTTAGATAGGTCTAGTAGCAGAGGAGAGATAGCCATTGTTTTCTGAAGGATAGTGTTAGTAAAGGAGAGTAAGGCAGTGGTGGTGCTGGTTTGGTCGAAACCATGCTGAGTACTGGAAAGGAGGTTGTTAGTAAGGAGGGAGACCTGAGAGTGCATGCATCTCTAGTATTTTGGAGAGAGAGAATAGCTATGGTTAGTTCTGCAGAGGTCCGCCTTTGTGGAGGTTATATGTGAGACTTTCCACAATGTGGGAAACTTTCTGACAGAGATGGTTAATCAAGATGGATACTGGGTAGGCCAGAGCATCAGTAGGTATTCACTTGGGAGGTTGTCTGCTGCTAATTTGGTGGGTTTAAGTTTAGTTAGAGTTTTATGTTGGAGGTAGGTACAAGGCAGTGGGAAATTACTAGTTGAAGGTGTGGGAGGGTTTAGCTAGTGATAGTATGGTTTCGTGAAGTGTGTTGAATGAGGTAGCAATATTTTCTGAGGAGTGAGGGATGTTAGGAGGAGGGGTACTGACTTTACCTGGGTGGAGGATGGAGTTTATGGAGTTGTTTAGGGCTGTGTTGGAGTCTAGGACTGGTAGTATTGGAATTTGTCCTATTAGCTTTATTTCTGTCTAGCTGGGTTTTGGTTTTAGTGCTCCCAGGCTTTATCCTTGTTTTTCATTTCTGACTTAGTGGTTTTCTGTAGCCATGGGGAGGGTTGTGCTTTGGTTCTGGAAAATTGGAGGCATGGTAATTAAGGATGTTCAGAAAGGTAGTATTAAAGATTCAACTAGGTACTTTAGAGCATGCCAGTTACATTCTTTGAGGTGAGATGATTATTTTTATGTATTTGAGGTTTAGCTTGGTACAGGTATTTTTGAGTAGGAATGTTGGGGAGTGATCACTGAGGCTATTATATATGACTGGGGTTCTTACAATCCAGGGTAGAGTGCTTGCTTATTTATCCTCGACTGGACTAGTTGGGCCATGATGGTGTACATGATGGGTTGGATTGTTGCCAGAACAGGATTGCCAGTCAATAAATCACCGGAGATGGTGGGTAGACTAGCTGAGGAGGTTTTCTAGTGGAGGGATGTTTTGGCCAGGTGGGAAGTAGCATCCAATTATGTTGATGTTTTTCGGTTAATTTTGAGGTTGGTATATATTATTTCTTCATTGCCTATTTGTGGAGCTGATGATTTTAAGATCTGGATGTTTAGATGTTGTTTAAATATTACCTCCTTTTGTTTAGAACCTGTAGGAGCATTTGCTCACTGGTAATGTGAGGTTTTAGCCAGGGACTATATCTGGGGAGTATCTGGCATGGAGTTCATGGACTTTGTTGGATATACTTCTAATATTTAGGCTAGTAGAAGGACTTGGCTTTCTATTGGCTGTAATATGGGAGAAGTTGTGGTTTCTAGTCTGAATATGAGTGGATGTCTCCACTTAGGGCTAGTTTTGATAGGCATGAGATTATTAGTTTTCTCAGTTTTGAATGTGTTTTGTTTATAAAGGAAATTTTATGAGTTCTCTGTGGGTAATAGGTATGGTGGGGTTACTATGTTAAGTTGTAGGGATAGTAATATAGTTGGTAGAAAAATTCACTTGGCTTGGGATCCAGAGTCTATTACTCCAGGGAATGACAGATTAGAAATGGTTTGGAATTTTGGTGAGAGCCTTCTGAAGACAGTGAGGGCTGTCATAAGAACTAGTGACAGACTCATGACAATCAAACTCCCATAAAAAGACAGAGCAGTGTAAATATACATCAATATTCATAATGTCAGCCTGCACCCCACAGAAGGGTTGTGATAGAAATGAAAGAATGTATTCAGACAGCAGTTGCAGTACCTACTAGATAAATTAACCAAAATTTGTTGGCCTTGATAATGGGGGACCTGAATGCTCATATCATGACAGACAGAACAGGATATATTTCATAGGTGAAACAACAGGAATAAAGAAGGACATACCATTGTAGACTTCTGTCTGGCAAATATCTTGATGATGGCTAACGCATGGTTCACCAAGAGAGACAGTCACAAGATCGCATACAACAGTGGTCAACATGAAACTCAGGTAGACTTCCTCTTAGTAAGGAAAAGGAGTTGGGGTAGAATCATGGATTGCAAAGATATCCCAAGTGAAAATGTCAGCCCCCAACATATATTACCAGTACTGGCCACAATCAGCTTCAAACAGTAGTCAGAGAGGCTCTAAGGTCAACAGAGACTAGACTGAAGACTTGGAACTTTACTGGAGTGAAAGCACTTACGGCTCTATCACCTTAGGAAGAAAAGGAAATAGGTGGAGTTAAACAAGAACAGCAGCATCTCAAAATAACATATGTGAAGACCATAGAACAAATACACACCTGAGCCAGGTGTGGAAATAAAGTACACTAGAAAACCTGATGGTGGAATGTAGAAGCCCAGGAAGTTATCAAAATAAGAAAAATCATGTAGGAAGAAGTGTGAAATAGAAAAGACAAACCTAGCTAAGAAGAAAGACTGACTGACTAACAAAAGAGCTTAGACATCAGTCAGAGTTGCAAAGAAAAGTAATCAGAGAAGCTCTACCAGCTTCTAGTAAGTGACTCAGCAGATGTCACAAAGAAACGTTATTATGTTGCAAGGCAAAGACAGAAAGATAAAGAAGTTAGTCATCAGAACAATCTGCTCATCCATCCAGAGGACATCAAAGACAAATGGAAGGAATACTTCTAGCAGCTTCTGAATGAAGAATACCCCAGAGAAGCTGTAGTCCCCCATGCACAGTCCACAATGAAAGAAGACCCCACCCTAGAAGAAGTAAGACCAGCTCTAAGGAAAATAAAGTCAGGGAGAGCAGTAAGGTCAGATGAAGTCATGGCAGATATGACCTGGATGGTTGTTGAATTAGAGAAGTAGTAGCTCCTGAGAGTAGTCATCATGGTATTGAGAGAAAGGTACACACCAAATAACTGATAATAAGCATTTCTGCGCCAGAGAATAGGCCATTCACAACTCTGAACAGTATCAGACTCATGTTAACACTGAATGAAAGTGCTGGAGAGCATGATGGATAAACAAATATGCAGATTAGTAGAATATAAGATGAGGGATGAGAACTTCAGATTCAGAACAGGAGGACAATAACTGATCCAATGTTTGCAGTCAGACAGATAGTTGAAAAGACGCTGGAGATGAAGAAAGAGTCCAACTGAGCATTCCTTGACTTGGAAAAAGCATATGACAAGGTCCAAAGATGGCTGACTTGAGCAGCCCTACAATGGTTTGAAGTCCCAGAAACATTGACAGAATTAGTGTAGGCTATGTACAAGTGCAGCGGTGGTACGGCGATAGCGTTGTTACCTCACAGCAAGAGGTTCTCCCGTTCGATTCTTGGCTGGGCTTGGGAGTGCCTTCTGTGTAGAGTCTGCATGTCCTCCCCATGGTTGGGTAGCGTTCGAAAGACATGTGTGCGTAAATGGGTGTGCTTTCGTTGAAGGTTGGGCGTCGAGCTGGCACCTTGGCATTTCATAAAAATCTACTGCCAATCATTAGCGGACCGGAGTTCTGCTGTGGCGACCCCTTACCGGGAAAAGCCGAAAGACAAACAACAACAACAGTGTAGGCTATGTACAAGGACCTAGTGTCACACGTGCAACGTCACAGAGAGGTTCACATTGGGGGTGTATGTGCATCATAGTTCACCTGCTCTGAGCCCACTGCTGTTCATACTGGTGATGGACTACATTAGCAAATGAATAAGGGGTGATAGATCAAATGAAGCTGCTGTATACAGGTAATGTGACATTAAAAGCAGACTCTGTACAGGAACGTCTGCTAATGACAGGGGCCTAGAGTACAAAACTAAAGGCCATAGGATGAAACTAAGTAGAGACAAAAGAGCTGTCATGGCAGCAAATAGGTGAAATCAAGGAAGCAGAATCTGAGGCAGAAGAAAATAGGTGAGCACTTGTAGCTGATCCATGATGACAGCTTAAACAATAAATAATTCATTAGGAAAGCCAGGCAGTCAGTGTTTATCTGCGTCAAAATATAGATTGATATATTGTACTCAGAAAAATGTTACCTATTTATTCTTTGACTAATAACAAGGGTACTTGGCCAACTTAATCTGAAGGAACTTCGCATAACTGTGATTTTGCAAGGCTAAGGTTGGAAAGTAAGCGTAGAGTTTGGTGTGAATCCTTAGTAAAAGGGAAGATGCAGATTTTGTATATCATTGTACTGTATAGCATGGTATATCATTACTTATCATGTCACCAGGCAAGGAAACAATAGCTGAGTTTATGTTACTAAAGTAAACATAAACATGGGACATGGAGCTATAGGGTTTATATACTAAATAAAAACAATAAAGTACTGTGAAAAAGCATGGAACTAGTGAAGTTCATATTAATTAAACAATTTAACAAGCAAATTGTTTTATCAGTTTTAGACAGACATGACAATGATAATCAGATACTGATGAGGCTCTGATAATCAAAGAATGCGATTAGGGTTAAAAGCATATATATCATCACAAGAACAAATCGGCAGATGGAAGTTTCTACAAAACCCATATTGACTTTCTGTCTAAATCTCGCTTATTTACAGACAACCTTTCATGCACTTTTTGAATAATTAAATAGAGGCTGTATCCTCGAAGCTCACCACTGGAAATTGCATTAATCAATACATGCTGTTGTAAATAATGCAACAAAACAAAAATGTTCCAAATGAATGACCTCCAAATCATATAAGCCTGCAAACCATTTGTATTTCTAAAGCATCTTTAAATGTAAATAACCATCTGAGAGCTAATGAATGACATGAAACCACACTTTGTTAAGGTCACTGATTTCTTACATATAGGCACTACATTAACAATAGTTCTTCATAACTTAAAAAAATACATTAAATATACAACTATAGTTTTTCATATTTTTCACTTCCTAACTAAATCCACTGAAAAGAAAGAACAGAAAGAATAAACCAAACCAAATGGTATTCCTCAACATACCTCTCAACCTCTTAGTGTAAGAAATCTGGATAAAACCAAAAATAATGAGGGGTCAAAGGCCCCAAAATAGGGGCAATTTTTAAATATTGCTCTTATAAACTTAGAAAGTTTGTAGCATAACAGGTTTTGTATTTGCGTGTTTTTTTCTGAATGGTATGACGTCAATATCTCAGTTGCCTGTCATTATTTAGTAACTTCTGTCCTCAATAATTTACCTGAAAACAACAAATTTTATGAGGAATAGACCCAAACTATAAGGCAAAAATCTGCACATTCTGCAAATTCTGGACAGTTGAGAGGTATGTAATCCTCAACAATATGACACATCATAATAAACTTAAATACATAATTTATATTCAACATGATGTGTGTATGTATGTTGGTAGGGGAAGGGGTCATTCATTAATAGAACACCACCAAAAAAAATTTGTTTGGGAACAGAGAAGCAGATTTTAAACTACTTTTATCTTTAATGGCTTAAACTACAAATGCACTGAGCTTTCCGACATCTGTTTAATAAATCAATTATTGTTGTCCAGGCATTCAGGACAATCTCCAAAACCCAGTGCCTGTCTGCAGAACTTACTTTTTCCTGTTCACAGAGCATGAGTAGAAGTCTCATAGTGCAAGAAGACACTTACTACATTAGTTTATTGTGTCAAAGTATTATTTCTACCAAATGCAGTCTATTATTAAGTGGTTTTACAAAGTTACCCAAGTTTATTGTGCAGTGCATGATCAGAGATTTAGCAGGTACGCCTAGCATTATTGATTTCCCACACTGCTCAAAATCATTCTCTTACACTGACATGCAACATGTGTGTAAATTGAACATGTGTGTAAATTGAACATGTGTGTAAATCGACAAGAATTCGGTGAGGCTGAATTCAAATTAACTTTCTTCTAGAGTCCACCTTAAAGTGCTTGAGAAACAGATATCAAAATTATATTTTTCGAAATGACATTCTTTGTAAACAATGTGTAAAGACAACTGTTTACAAGAGCATACAGTTTGTTAAGTCAGCAAGTATATCCCCTTGACAATACTCCTTAGCAATGCCTGCTGAGTTATGTTTTGTTATTAGTTTTAATGTTCATTCAGCAGAGAGCAAATTAGAAGCAGTCAGAGTCCAGACACTGCAGCTGTCCATCATCTTCCGGCTCCCAAATTAATGAAGTGCTAGGAGCATTACTGGATAGTGAAAACCTGGAGATTATTATTGGATAGTGCTGTAGAAACCAGAATGGTATCATGAGTGGGTTAAATCAGAATGTACTAATTATGGACAGTGCTCCCACAGAAGTCATTAAAGTTCTACAGAATGCTGAATCCATGCTGACACTACATTATGCGGGGGCCGTAGCTGATTCAGTTACTGTGTCATGTAAGACTTCAGCAGTGACATCTATGGTCTGCCATTGGATGGAGGAAAATGAAATGCATTAACAGTTTATTTTTGGCTTTGTTACTGCAAGGTCCAACATGAGTTTGCCACAGTAAGGTTACACAGATTAATGGTAATGAGACAATATTGACACTTTTCGTATATACAGTTATTAAGCATACCTTTGCTGGCATCTACTATAGCAAATATGTCCATCAGTATTAATGCTTGATATAAATTTTGTTTAACTTGGTAATCAGCTGAATCATCTGCAGCTTTTCTTTACTTTAATGCAGTAAGATGCTATTTTTTACAGAAGCAGATGACGCAGAAAGAGAAACAGCAATGTGGAGCTGTAATAAGCGCACTTATAACCTTTGCACCTGAGATGTACCATTATATGTTGTTATTTTACAGTAGCAGCTGAGCTTTCTGAGTCATAGAACTAGGTCTGAGATGAATAATGCCACAGTCTGCGCACACATACACGATCATAGTTTGCTTTGGATCATG